>NC_134235.1:44096383-44146383 GCF_965152275.1 Natator depressus
ATCCCAGTTGTGGTGGTTGCCACTGCCAGCAAAATTGGAATGACATCTACTAGATCAGTGGTCCCCAACCATTCTTGTGGGAATAGCATATTGCTATTCCCAGAAGACTGTGGCAGGCGCCAAACACCCTGCCACCGAAATGCCGCCGCAGAGAAGCAGCAGCGGGAAGAACTGTCACCGCCGAAATGCCGCCGAGAAACAGCAACACTTCTCAGCGGTATTTTGGCGGCGGGGTGTCCTACGGGGTGTCCTGCGGGTGCACAAAAATGCCCTGGTGGGTGCCATGGCGCCCGCGGGCACTGCGTTGGGGACCCCTGTACTAGATGGTAGGCATCTTATTAATAATGAATATAGATAGGCTAATGCTTTGTTCTCTTTCACAAAATACAATGTTGAAAAGGTTCTATGAACTTTTAGAGTTCTAAAGTTCCACAGCAATGTCTTTCAAACTCCCTTGAGGGCCTGTAGACTAAGTGGTAGCACTGGCTGTTTTTTTCCAATAGCAAATTATGCTTCTAAGTGTATGTCTACAGCAAAACATTAACCCACAGCACCGCGTCTCAGAGCCTGGGTCAGCTGACTCAGGCTCCCGTTGCAAGGCTAAAAATAGCAGAGTAGCCTGCCAGGTTGGAGGGTCTCAGAGCCCAGGCTCCAGCCTGAGCTCGAATGTCTACACTGCTGTTTTTAGCTCCATAGACCAAGCCTACATGCCCACGTCAGTTGACCTGAGCTCTGAGACTTACTGCCGCTTTTGGTTCTTCTTGTGTGTAAATGGACCGTTAGTCCCTGGGAAGAATGTTATTTTTTTTTAAATACAGAAAGGCTGTAGCAAGAATTGTGATGATGGTCCATATCTATTTGTTTGGTACATAGTACATCTTTTGATCACCAGCAACTGATAATTGGTGCCTGGTGTCATTTGATTTAACTAAGGTGGCAAAGCATTTTCTCTTATAACCTCTTTCTCATGTGTCTGAAACTTTCCAGAACATTTTGGGCTGAAGTGCTCCATGCTTGGTCTATCTCAAAAGGTTAATTTCTTTTAAAGATGGAGCAAATCCTTCTCAGCCATTTTGAGTTTGCAAACAATACCAAGCTGGGAGAGGTTCCAAGTGGTTTGGAGGATAGGATTATAATTCAAAATGATCTGGACAAACTGGAGTAATGATCTGAAGTAAATAGGATGATATTCAATAAGGACAAATGCAAAGTACTCTACTTAGGAAGGAACAGTCAGTTGCAAACATACAAAATGGGAAATGACTGCCTAGGAAGGAGTACTGTGGAAAGGGATTTGCGGGTCATAGTGGATCACAAGATAAATATGAGTCAACAGTGTAACACTGTTGCAAAAAAAGTGAACATCATTCTGGGATGTATTAGCAGGAGTGTTGTAAGCAAGACGAGAAGTAATTCTTCTGCCCTACTCTGCGCTGATTAGGCCTCAACTGGAGTATTCTGTCCAGTTTGGGGCACCACATTTCAAGAAAGATATGGACAAATTGGAGAAAATCCAGAGAAGAGCAACAAAAATTATTAAAAGTCTAGAAAACATGATCTATGAGGGAATATTTAAAAAATTGGGTTTGTTTAGTCTGGAAAAGAGAAGACTGAGAGGGGACATGATAACAGTTTTCAAGTCCATAAAAGGTTGTTATAGGAAGAGGGAGAAAAACTGTTCTTCTTAACCGCTGAGCATAGGACAAGAGGCAATGGGCTTAAATAGCAGCAAGGGAGGTTTAGGTTGGACGTTAGGAAAAACTTCCTAACTGTCAGGGTGGTTAACCACTGGAATAAATTGCCTATGGAGATTGTGGAATCTCCATCATTGGAGATTTTTAAGAGCAGGTTAGACGAACACCTGTCAGGGATGGTCTAGATAATACTTAGTCCTGCCACGAGTAAAGGGGACTGGACTAGATGACCTCTCGAGGTCCCTTCCAGTCCTATTATTCTATGATTTAAAAATACTTTTCCATTTAAAAAATGAACTTTTATAGCAGTAGTTAATTGTTTAAAAGTCATGAGAAAGTGAGGTTGAACAACATGTATCTAACTTTGTCTCTTGCACACTTACATTACTCTAAAATCTTTAATAATCTGTTCACTTGTTTTAAGATTGTATGTGTATTTGAGAGTGTAGGGAAAAATGTGTAGTATTTGATAACTTCTGTAGTATGTGATAACATAACTAAATACTGTAGCTAATGCATAAACATGTGCCAATTTAGAGCTGGATGTTCATTCTTAAGTCAAGAAAAAATGAAAGTTAGTACTTTGCAATCTGAATATTAAATTTACGTAGGGGAGATGCATGTAAAGACAACAGCTGAATAGAAACACAAATATTGTATAATAACAAGAAAGGAGATAAAGTGAGCTAGTGCTGTGCTCTTGCCACCCTTTAAAGATTTGGACGTGAAAATTGTTTTATTTTCTTATAGCATTTTCCGTTTTGTTTTATGCTTCAGCAAATAAACTCTTCCACTCTCATGAGTGCCCACACATGTATTTCAGCCGTGACTCAAATCTCTAATGAGGCTATGTGGTTTAACACGGCTAACTAAAATAAATATAATTCAAGATGAACAAAATAGACTCATCCCAGAGTGGGCTTTTAATTGATTTCTAATTTTGCTATTTCATCTTTGTGAAACTGCCTGAGAGCCGTTCAGCTGCTCCCTTAATTTCTGAAACACTCTTACAGGCCAATCTGCCCCTGCTGCAGCGGGAGCTCCTGCACTGTGCAAGGCTGGCCAAGCAGAACCCCGCCCAGTACCTCGCTCAGCATGAACAGCTGCTTCTGGATGCCAGCACCACCTCACCTGTTGACTCCTCAGAGCTGCTTCTCGATGTGAACGAAAACGGGAAGAGGCGAACTCCAGACAGGTCAGAAGGCCAGAGTGCTAATACTCTGCAATTGTAAACATGCTTTGGGATGTAAAGCTAACATGCTGATGTCTATTACAATTAGAGTGGTGTGGGATGCTCCATTTCATTCTACAAAATTTGTGCTGAGTTTTCCAAGATTATTTTTTTTCAGTTACAGCTAAATAATGGGCAAATTTTACTTGAACCCATATGAAATGTTCCCATTGACTCTAAACAATGGACCTCTATTGCATGCACAGGAGAAGCCTTAGGGCAGAATTTGGCCATATGTAATTGGGAATAATACAGAACTGTTCACAGCACTATCACTAACCATTTGGTGCATAATGTCTGTATGCAGCTTAAAGTGATTAGCAGATCGTTCCCACTCTATATGCGAATCTGTTTGTATTTGGGTTTTTGTCTGAGGAAATATTAAATATGGGAAGTTGGATAGGCACCCATACTGGGGACTATAATTACAGTACTGACTTTCTTGAATACAAATGTGATTATCACGTCTACATGCAATTCCCAAATATGAAATACAGTTGTATTGTGGAAATACTAGAGAACTACATATAGCAGGTTACTGAGCTGTAGTGCTACATGCACATCCGGGAGTCTGATGATATCCTGATAAATACAGGAACAAAGAGACTGCTTCAGAATGCCATCAGATCTTTAATTCCTTATTCAATTGTTAGATTTTGCATAGCAGATATGTAAGAATATATTTACTGTTTCTTTAAATCTGTAGAAGGAAGCCAGGGGCAGTGTGGGGCTAGGGATGATTCTAGGCGGAAGCCCAGTGGAGAAACACAAAGAATCACAGAGTAGCTTAAGGGACAAGGGACATTATTGTTTTCCCTTATTCCAATAAAGTTCCTTATTCACTGTTAGAAGAAAGTGACTCTTGATTTTTTTAAACTATTGTCCAATTAAATAGTGTCAGATGTTGAGTTCTTTCTGAATCTGCATAAATAGTCTCTCCATTAGATCCAAATAGTGGATTTTGGCTAGTTTCACTAGTTTGGCTAGAGAGAGTGCAAAGTTTTGTGGGTGACATTTTAGTTTATGGGCAGTCAGTGAAAGAACATAACATAAGAAAAACAAGGTCTGAAGGCAAGTGAGGCTGCTAGACTAAAATAAAATAGCAGATATTTGAGCATACATAAATGTGAGAGGTTCACAGAATATGTGCCAGGTCTTGAAAATGTCAAGTTAGTGATTCCTCAATCTACTCATGCCACTCACAAACAGTAAAGCTCTAGATAAGGTTCCCATTAGATGGCAGGGAATGCTCATTCATTTGAGATATTAACCTATTGCAAAATATGTGCCAGGGAAATCCTTTGAGCTGTGTCAAGTTTCCTTCCCCACTCTGAACTCTAGGGTACAGATGTGGGGACCTGCATGAAAACCTCCTAAGCTTACTTTTACCAGCTTAGGTTAAAACTTCCCCAAGGTACAAACTATTTTACCCTTTGCCCTTGGACTTCCACTGCCGCCACCAAACTTTATCTGGGTTCCTGAGAAAACGTAGTTTGGAAACGTCTTTCCCCCCAAAAATCCTCCCAACCCTTGCACCCCACTTCCTGGGGAAGGTTTGGTAAAAATCCTCACCAATTTGCATAGGTGACCACAGACCCAAACTCTTGGATCTTAGAACAATGAAAAAGCATTCAGTTTCCTTACAAGAAGACTTTTAATAGAAGTAAAAAAAGAATCACCTCTGTAAAATCAGGATGGTAAATACCTTACAAGGTAATTAGATTCAAAACATAGAGAATCCCTCTGGGCAAAACCTTAAGTTACAAAAAAGACACACAGACAGGAATATTCATTCTATTCAGCACAGCTATTTTCTCAGCCGTTTAAAGAAATCATAATCTAACACATACCTACCTAGATTACTTACTAGATTACACATACCTACCTAGATTACTTACTAGATTACTCTGAAACCTACCTAGATTACTTACTAAGGTCTAAGACTCCATTCCTGTTCTGTCCCCGGCAAAAGCATCACACAGACAGACACAGACCCTTTGTTTTTCTCCCTCCTCCCAGCTTTTGAAAGTATCTTGTCTCCTCATTGGTCATTTTGGTCAGGTGCCAGCGAGGTTACCTTTAGCTTCTTAACCCTTTACAGGTGAGAGGATTTTTCCTCTGGCCAGGAGGGATTTTAAAGGGGTTTACCCTTCCCTTTATATTTATGACAAGCTGGATGACACCTTTTTGAGAAGTCCTATTGGGCACCAAAATTCTCCAGAGGCTGAAGATGATTATGTGGGTGCAATTTTTGAGTGGCATTTCTTTGCTACACCTCCTGCACAAATTCAAACAAACTGAAATAGCCACAAGTGTTAACAGACAGCAGCAAAAGGTATCCAAGATAGGTGGCCTGGTTAATTATCAGGAGCCCCACATCCAACATGTGACTGTTGCAAAGAGAGGGGACATCACCAAAGCTGAAAATCCAATTACCTGTGGCAGTTATATCATAGTCACTCAGTCTTTGCAGTATAACATATTGGAAATGATACATGTTGGGAAAAGAAGGTCTCACAAAATGATGGGAGTGAGTCCAAATGTCAGTGTGGTAGTCCATCATAGGGCACGACCTAGAATACAAGGTGGAATCATGTGATGCTTGAATAATAGACACAACTTTAAAAATCTCTCATATCCACAGTACACTACCCATTAGGTCTTGGATGGGTGGAGTAAATAGCACTAAACCTGCCTAACAAGGATCATACCTACATGGTACCCCTTGACTAATTTTCTTGGCAGAAATTCTACTTCTCATTTGACTCATATGAGAACAGGTCAAAAGAAGATATCTTTTAACTTTCGGCTCTTTCTGGCATTTCAGAACCAATAGCCACTCACATTGAGCCACAGTTTCCCAGTGCTGATTTCTAAACTTTTATGATAGGTACAATGTCACATACATTAATTTTAAGCCCTCACTGTCCGCAAGGGAATGAACTGGTGGAGAGAGCAGTGCAGGTTGCTGAGAGAATTCTGCTATCAAAAGACTTCATACTAGCTTTGCTGAGCTATAAGGCAACCCCTTACACAGTCCTTGGCGTAATCCTAACTCTCCTGTTAATGAGTCAACAGATCAGAGTCATGCTGAATTTAGAAGTACATTTTTACCCTGAATGATCCTTCTAAAGGATGACTGGATGACTACAAATTTAAAAGGTCTAAAAACACTTTCTACTTTATTGGAATGCCACCCTCAGCTTCATAAAGAAGACGCTGTTTTGGTAATATTGAACAACTTAGTGGACGTAGTTGCACCCAGAGATCTTGCATGGTCAAGGAACTCTGAACAGAAGAAACAGGCAACAGTTTCAACTGAATCCAACCCAGGGGAGTTGTCATGTGACCCTAGTAATAACGGTACTCGCACCAAACAGTAAAGTGAGAGAATCCTGTGTAGAAGAGTCTTAAATCTATTGAACAGAAGTCTGCATCATTTGAGATTTGATAATACAAGTGAATCAACCAGATAAATCCTTCCTCAGAGCTAGAAAATGGCAGCAGAGCTACATGAGTGGTGAAACCAATGACTCCCCTTGCTCCATAACTTATTAAATATTGAATTTTTAAATATTCTTTATCTGGGGGTAGGAGAAACACGTGAGGATGTGTGTACTGTTTGTTTAAATCTTCATATATAAAAATATGTCAAAAATGTTAGGTATCTTAACAATAGGTGTAACTGTCACTATCACTCTGCCAACAATGTACATACCAGGGTATATGAAGATAAAAGGCAGCTTCTTTCCAGGGAAACTAAGAACATTGGACCAGATTCTGAATCCTGATATGTGCTCGTTGCTCTTGCTGAAGTCAGTTGGATATGGTCTTACACATGTTTCCTCTTCTCGTCCACTCCCTTCCAAAATTGGTACTAGTGTGGTTACATACAACATACATCCAAGTATGCTTGTATGCTCTAACTCTGACTCCAGTAGAGGTGAAATACAGAATTAGGAAGAAAAATAGAGAGGGAGCGTTTATTGTGTATATGCAAACTTGTATGTCTTGGGGGGTTTAGTATAACCAAGAAAATATATCCAGTTACAATAACATTTTTTCCTTTTATAATTTCAGCATCTTGTTTGCATATGCATTTTCCATCTTTAGTTATTTTTCTGCATATGCATATCTACTGTATGTGAGGTTTTATAGAGCAATGTGACAGCAGAGCGTAGTGTTTTACTGAATGTTTTCTTGGTGCATATGGTCTGACATGGCTGAGCAGCCACGGTGAGATTTTGGAGTCTATTAAACTAGCTCATTAAAAAGATCAATCTGTTTCTGTAATAACACTGGGAGCAATCAGTCACTGAAAGAGAGAAAAAGCTGACACCTGAGGAGACAACACATTTTGATAATTTGTTCATGACATGTCATGAACAAAGTGTTTACTTTGTCTTGTTTACAACTTTTTGGGCTTATATCCTGCTGTCATAAGGCTAAAAAAGTTGGACTAACAACTTTTTTTTGTGAATGAATGCTTTGCCTTAAACCTCTACATAATTTTAAATAAATTAACTATGTAAATTTGCTGCTGTTTACAAAGAAATTTATCCTGTGTTGAGGCTGCCCTAAAAGACTGTTATTGTGCAGTATAGAAGCATGTCACCTAGTAGCTGTACATTTGACAGACACATCAAGTGCATGTAAAGAATTATTAGGAAAAAAGACTGATAAAAATAATTCTAAGTGGGAAAATGTATGCCAGCAATATCTGATACATGTCTGGGGGAGGGGAGGAAGGAGAGACTAACAGTTAAGACTTTCATTGGTGAGAGCGGTCATGACAGTTTTGTGGACTTTGAGAGAGCAGTTTGGAGAAATGCCCTCTAGAGGTGATGCCCCCTTGTGAGAAGGTTGATATTGACTGTGTCAGGGACACACAGGTTAGGTTGGGCACTGCCAGGAATTGAGGGCCTATTTCTGCCATCTCAGTTAATGGGAGTGGAAGATGCTCAGTACCTCATTGGACCACAAGCCTTGCAACCAATGTGAACAGTTTAGGAGTCTTCTTTGAGCAATATCTTACAGGTTCTTAAATTAATTGCCTGAGTTGTGACATGAAGCCCTTCCTTAGTATGATGGTTCTATGTGAGAAGTAAATATACACATGATATTTATATGTTGATCTGTGCTGTGCATACAATATTATCTTATTGGCAAAATCATTTGATACATATAGGCACGAAAGAGATTTTTTTCCATTAGATAGGTAGATTATTATCACTCATTCAGTCATCAATCTTCTACATGTAAATATTAGTTTAAACCAAAGCATCTTGCAGAAATGAAGGATGAACATTCTCCATCCCAACTCCTATTCACGGACCTCAATAATATTATTATCATAAATTGCATTTAATATTTTGTATCAAACGCTAAAGTTAATTTGCCAGCCATGGAAGTCGTGTGCTGTTTGATTTCCTGCTCAGGAATGCAGTTGTTTGAAACTAAAGATTCTTACTGTATATTTGATTGTATGCCTTCAGCAATTCTTCATGAGAAGTAACAGTCAATCCCAGTTGTAACTGGGCAGCCCTTAATCTCAATAAAGAAGGAGTCCAAATGCCAAACATCCTTCAGCATGAACGTCTACAGTTAAAAAACCTCATTCTCTGAAACTGGGCTCTCTCCTCCTTGCCCTCAGATCTTGGAGGTTTTTTTTATGTACACTGAGACATACATAAAGGCAGCTGTAGAAAAAAAACCAGGACCTCTACAGTATCTGACTTTTTAATCTTTGTTAGAGGTTATCATTCTAACCTTGATATTCAAGAACAAAATGCATTCATAGTTTGATTTGTGCATACAAAAATCTGCATACTTTCATGCAAATGTGTACTTGAAGATTAAAATTTCATGGTTGGATTTGAGTAGTTGCAGGTCTGAGGTTCTGCATGCAGCCAAATGTAAAATATGTAGGTGCATTCTTGGAGAACAGTCAAAAAGTTTTGCTATCCATTGGCGTTTACCAGCATGAATTACACTGACAGCAATTAAACATATAGTGACCTTGGCACTCAGGGGGGTCACATCTCAGTCCCATCCCATTTCTTATCATTTGGCTTTCTAGAACATAGTATACAGTAATTTTAACTGTTTACTTCCTTGCTCAAAAATACTCATTATAACAGATGCCCTAAAGTACCTGGCAAAAGATCCTCTCCCTTTTGCTATGAGAGGGGTAATTGGGGCCTCTCTTCACCCCTGCAATTGCAGTGGACTCTAGTGCTTGTGTATGGAGTCTCTGGAAAGCCTATCTTTATTCCCAGCAACAAGCTTTAGCAAAACCCATCTCTTCATTTCCTGTTGCTAACTGCCACAGCACTTGAAATGGAGATTCCCCTTAACCCACACTCCAGAGGGCCTTGATACCTGACCCACCTCTTCGCTGCAATGGGCTCAATCCACTGTGCTGCTCTCTCTCCCGCCCCAAGATGCCGTCCTTGTCCCCTGCCCAGCTCCCTCTCCAGCAGGCTGTTCTTGCCTGCCTGTTCTTGCCTGCTATTAAGCAGTGCATGAGAGAGAGTATAGTTGGCTGGAGAGGAAGGGTGCATGTTCTCCTGGGTCCCTGTCCTTCATCCCCACACTTAGGAGAATAAAAGATGCAGCCAGCTGCTGCCACTGAGCCACCTCCCTGCTACATTCCTGCTGTGCACAGGCAGGGTGCAGGCTAGCCTGGCAACCTCTCTCTGGAGGAGCCAGCAAACCCTGCAAAGGCCTTTGTTGCAGGCAGCCAAAACTGCAGTCTGATCCTAGCAGCTGAGGCGACCAACAGTGACATCTAGCATCAGTTACAGCATCAGCTATAGCTCAGCCAGAAACCCTGAGCCACCAGGGGGAAAAAACTGTAAATGGCACCTCCCCTGGTGCATGCACCCCACAGTTTGAGAACTAGAGTGAAGTGGAGCTCCAATACAAGAGGAGTTGGAAGCCATTTAAGCAACTTCCCTTCACTTAGCTATATGCACAGTTAAACTGGAAATTAGTTCACTGTGGATCCCACTATACTACATGAGTTCTTACTTTCACAAAAACCAGAAAGGTTAAGTTAATCAAGAGAGAGTTGTTATTATGATCAACTTGGGCTGTAATAGTAGAGAAAGGAAAGTCATTCTTCATTTGCAGTATGGTCTCTGGGCAGAATAGAAACAACTTACCTCTGTTTTTTCCTGAGGATGTCAACAGGCATTCACTGTTAGGTTCATATATATTAGCTTATGGTGTGATTGCAGGTGGACTGTGTGCACTTTATTTTGAAATATTTGATTATAGACTCAAATTGAGTTTGTTTCTTTATGGCTAGTTTTCTGGCCCATCACTAACTCTTCTAAATGACCTCACTGTGAAAGCGCCATCTGTTAAGAGGAATGGAGTGGGAACCGTTGAAGGCTGCCATAAGACTGTGGCCTAACCAGTCTTCTCTTTAGATCAACAGCATGCACAGGGTTTTTGATCAAAGCTGCTGTGAGGGCACAAAAATCTAGCTTCTGCTTTGAGTAGTGTCCTATGGGTGCTGTACTTCAGAGGCATGTATACCCCATACGAGTTTGATCAGAGAGTTTAGGTAGCAGTGCCTGTTCGGCCTGCTCATGAGCTCTACTCTGCCTTGTGTACTGCACCATGGCTATGTAGTGCTGCACAGGTGAACTGCCCTCCATTCTTTCGCAAGTGCCTTGGCATGAGACAGAGCCTCAGCAGTGTCTGAGTTGATCTTACCTCAACTGCAGTTTCTTTCATAGTTTCACTTAGTTTATTTAGCAGTAGTAGTTAGCTGTAGTTTAAAAAAAATGTTGTAAGGACTATCATCCTTTCAATTTTTCTGCAGAGTTTTCTGCAGAGAACTTTACCTTGTGGGGAGGGTATGCTGGCTCTCCTAGTTTTAAATGTTGCCTTTTGTGCCAGGAGGCTCTCCTGGTGAACAGTTGACACTCCCAGTGTGTCCACTGCTTGAGGAGTCACACATCCTCCCCAAAATGAATTTTTTGTCTGGCCTTAAAATCAAGAGCCAGAAAGAACCAGGAGGTTAAATTGTGCTTCCTTGTGATGGAGGATTCCCTCCATCCAGCTTCTGACCCAGGCCAGAGCATCTCCAGCCCCATACGTCAGTCTCCGAGCAAGTTGACCATCTCAACCACTTCAGCACAACACTTCTCTAAGAGCTACTAAAAAGAAAACTCAAGAATCCCCTCAAAAAAGACTCTAGGAAACAGAGCTCAGGTTCCCCAGTTAGGGAATCTACCTCAAAGAAACCCTGGTGGCTGATTGAGACAACTATTTAGGTGCCCGCCGGTTCCTGACTTGGTATTCACGAGGTGCAGGTTCCTCAGGTACTGTGAGCACCAGTGAACCAAAAGAATCTAAGGGTTCCATCTCAGGAAGATCTTTGGTACCATCAGGGGGCCAAGATGACAATGAGGTGACTCTGCATTTTATAATAATCAACTATCAGGTGTTGATCCAAAATATAATCACACCGATGACTAAAAGTTCAGTTCATTTATTGAGCATCTACCACCAGAGCAGAGGGACTAATTCCAAGCAGTGTTTGTACAGAAATCCTCTTCGCTCAACCATCTCCAACAGTAGTAATAACAGATGCATCCCTGCTGTGATAGATGGATATCTGTGCTTTACCTTTTATCAGTAGCATGATCTCCAACTTCCTTTTAGAGTACTAGCCCATTCAATGTGATTGTTTTCTACTTCAGTAGTCTTTCTTAAGAATGTTCCCATTGCTGAAATATGTAGAGCTGGAACTTGGACCTCCATACTCATCTTTTCTGTACATTATGCAGTAATTCATGACTCCTGATGCTGTGCTTGGTTATACTGTACTATTGACAGTTTTGGACTTGACTCCGAAGCCTCTGCCTTCTTGGAGCGTACTGCTTAGCAGTCACCCGAAGTGGAGTACCTATAAGGGCACTACCCAAAGAAAAAAGGAGAGGTTATGCACCTTGTGCGGTAACTGTATTCTCCAAGATGTGTGTCCCTGTGGGTGCTCCACTACCCGCCCTCCTTCGGAGTTCTTGGCTATGGAGCTTTGCAGTAGAGAAGAAACTGAGGGTGGCTCACCTATGCAGCTCTATATAGCCAAGTGCAGTGCATGATCTGGAGTTGAGCACATGCATTGGCCAAATGGGCACAGTTACCTAAAATCTCCAACTGAAGATACCTGGGGCAAATGTGGATCTGAAGAGTAGCACCCATAGAGCCACACATCTCACAGAACTACAGTTACTGCACAAGGTAGGTAACCTCTCCTCTCTCAAGGAAAACATCTCTTATCACCAAGAATGATTCTTTCCTCACACTCTAAATGTGTCTTTGAAACCTGCTGTGATCATATTGTTTAATTCCCTGGTGGGAAATCAGCCTAGCATTACTGAGAGCAAAGATTCAGCATGCTAAGACATATAGCCTAAGGGCCATGTGCTGCCCTTTGGAGGAAAACATTTCTTAAGCTGCAGATTTCCCCAGATCTCTGCGTGCAACAACGAAGGCAGGGTATCTCCACCAGTGTATGGTATTTTTTCCATCAAATTGGACTTGACTAAGAATGGTGATTTCTTTTGCTTTTATTAAAAATAAAAATTGCTTAGCCACTTGCTTAACACATGAATACATTACAGTCTGTACTGTACCCACATGTTCAAAGCTTAATCTCAGTGATTATTGTTTTCATTTTTATGTTTATAAGGAGTATTTTTAAGTTCTATAGGGAGTATTATTCTACCAGTGTTTCTTAGGCTATGACAGAGATGTTTATAGTGAGCACATGTAGCCTTATAAATTTTGATTGATTAAACTGCTTTATGAAATGTTCCCCCACCCTCACCCCCAAAGTCATGGAGCACAAATGGCAGTTCTTAACTGTGCGTATCTGAACAATAGCCTGCCCTGTTCAAATTGTGACGGAAAGTTCCTGTACTTTATTTTTCAGAACCAAAGAAAACGGCTTTGACAGAGAGCCTTTGCACTCAGAGCATCCAAGCAAGCGGCCCTGCACTATTAGCCCAGGCCAGCGGTACAGTCCAAATAATGGCTTATCTTACCAGCCCAATGGTCTGCCTCACCCCACCCCACCTCCACCTCAGCATTATCGTTTGGATGATATGGCCATTGCCCACCACTACAGGGACTCATACAGACACCCCAACCACAGGGACCTCAGGGACAGAAACAGACCTATGGGTAAGGGACAATGAGAAACTGTGTACTTCCTGGATTCTTTCTTTCTTTCTTTTCTTTCTTATAATTAAACTCTGTTCTTCAGTGATAATTTTTTTTCTGGTTGAGAACTGTATTGCCCTCACATTGCCCTCTGCTGATAGATCTATGATCCTAATGCAGTTAATATTTATAATAGCTTTACTGTATTGGACTAGATTGTGACTTTAATTACACACCCACACAGGAGAGTAAGGATGAGTAAGAAGCACGTCTTTCACACCTGTGTGGACAACATGGACTCTGGAACAGATGGTCAGGGGAACGGGGTCTTGTCTTTCCCTGTATCCCACACATATGACGACCAACATAGCTAAACTAGCAGATGGAGTGTCTTAATTTATTGCTGATATAGGCCAGAGATAAATAACTATTGCATGGAGCAAGAGAGTAATAAAAGGAATTGCCCCCAGAATAATGTCTCTGAGGCACAATGCCCCCTGGGACCATCCTTACCTGTGGTGTAGCTCTCACACCACGCTCTGCTCAGGACTGTGCCTAAAGCACTCCTCAGGTCACCATGATTTTGTTATGCTTGAATTTGCATGCCCCACTCTAAAGCAAAACATACACAGAAGTGCTTTTTATTCAGGATTTGTTTAAAAGAATAAATAAGCAGCATTTACAGAGACCTTAAGGGTGGGGGGTAGAGGCTTAAAACTTTGAGTGAAAGATCTCTCAAGTTAGTCTAAGCTGTCTCTTTGGCTGAAATGTATGAATTCAAACTGTGGGCAATACATTGGGACCTATTAAGATCAAATAAGGTAGCATTTATTGTCAACTCACTGTATACTTGGAACTTGCTCTTTATGCACATAAATCTTTACTTAGAATTTTCTATGGTTATTTAAGTATATATGATGAGATGAACCTTTAATGAATCTGTATTGACACTGTAGTAATCATTGCATTTAGTCATCTTACATTTGGTCTGTGCATACTGTTTATATTTTTTCAGTCCTCTGTGTTAAGAAAGTATGATATAAAAAGGCAATATTTAACCATTTAACTTTTTTTTGCAGTGTAGGTGGCTTGGGAATTTCATATAGTAAATGATACAATTGTTACGTCAATTCTTGAGAGTTTTTTCTTTTCTACTAATCCAAAGATCGGAGGGTTTTTTTAACTTAAAAAACAATCTGATAATACGCAAACCTATTGAGAACTTGGACCAAATCTTCTAAGCATCAGTTTTTTTTTCCTGCTGCTTCTCAATAATATTAAGCCTAATATCAACAAAGATTTATTCTGTTAATACATTTTACAGTTTAAGATTTTCATTTTAATGTACTTTACCAGCATGAGAATTTCTTAATTTTAGAACTTGGATTAGTTGCTCAATATCTGACATAAAACTCCCATCCTTCCCTATGTCTTTCATGTTGAGACTAATTTTTAAATTTTAATACACTGATCCAAACCCTAGCCTACATAAAAAAGAAGAAAAATCAACAGCAAATTACACGTTTTAAAATGTGTGGAAAATAAAGTAATTTAAACAAAGAGTAGGACAAAAGCTACTAATGATTTTCACATTGTAACCTTGTTTGATATTATGTGTATGGCGAAGCAATCTCTACAGGGCTGCCTTTGCACCCGAAGATATTAATAATTTCTGCATCTATTGTAACATTAGTGAGGTACCCATGATTTATTTTGTGCCCAATCCTACAAGCGGTCTGAGCAGAGAATTATTGCCGACAGGTGTTTGTTCATGGAACGCTTTGCAGCATCAGAACTTTGATGCAGTGAAATGTTATATAAGTCTCTTGCTCTGTATCTGCCTTTAGTGATTGTTTTTCATTATGGAAGGGAAATTTTTGTTTATCCTAGGTAGTGGGCATACTATAACCATTAAAGATTCCTAGTCCTTTGTTTACATCTGTGCTTTAATATCACTGAAAAGACTGATAAACTTTAAATGGTACATGTGTGTACGTAGTATGTGTCTATATACATAAACTTTCATACAAAAATTGTGTGGGTTTATGTTATGGATGAGCATTGTAAATACCAAGACTCAATAGATAGATAATGAAAGAATAAAAGAGCTTTTCTAGATGAATCCTTTGATGTAAATATCTTTTCCACTTTTGGCAGGGTTGCATGGCACACGACAAGAAGAAATGATTGATCACAGGCTAACAGACAGAGAATGGGCAGAAGAATGGAAACACCTTGACCATGTAAAAAATTAATTAGTGTGTGTGTATATGTGTCTGAATGGACCCAGCATGACTTTAGAAAGTAACTGTTACAATATTGTAATTGGCATTACATATTTTAGTATATTAATTTTTCTTTAATTTTCCATATTGTAGAACAAGTTTGAAAACATTGGTGGCTAAATTATAGTGCTTAGTTCCCCATTTGGATGCTTCTTTTGGCACTCTGGGTCCAAATACCTGTTTTAAAATCCCAGCTGCTGATTGGAGCAGCCAATGGGAAACTGGGTGATCAGAATTGAACACTGGCTCCAGGATGCTTCCCACTCCCTCACTTTATCAATGCTCTGAAAATGGAATTTTTATTTGTTTTTGCTGTTTATTAGATCTTATAACTATTGAACGATTTGAATATATAACTAGGAAATACAGTTTTAAGCAAGAGGGAATTACTGTGTTCAAAAGGAAGTAGTATATCTTATTTTTATTTAAAAGAACAGGGAGATAATCCTTCTCCCTTGAAACCCTGGCAATTGAAGTAAAGAAAATGACTTAAATTCACAGAGTTTTCTGTGGGGATATGGCACATCATAACCAAATGTTCTTTTGGCTCCTCCCTTCCCCCGGCCCCTACTAATAGCTGTTAAACTGCATCATGGACATGGTGGAAAAAACAAGGCGATCTCTCACTGTACTACGGCGATGTCAAGAAGCAGACCGTGAAGAGCTTAATTACTGGATTCGGCGGTACAGTGATGCAGAGGATTTAAAAAAAGGTGGTAGCAGCAGCAGCCATTCCAGACAGCAGAGTCCGGTGAATCCAGATCCCGTCCCATTAGGTACGGTATTTTCTTCAAAAGTCCATTATCGGTCCCACTCTAAATTAGCCAAGCCCCAGTTCCTGACTTCTTCTTCCTTTTAATTATTACAGCTGAAGCTCATATTTGTTCCTCTGATTTATTTTTTCTCTTAATACCGATAAAATGTTCCTTTTCATCGAAGATTAAGAACTAAATGCAAATTTCAATTCCTGATAGCCCTTTTTGTGATAATCACCAGTTTTCCTTCCATTCACAAATGTACATAGGTGGAGGAGCTGGGAGACAGAATGCAAATTTGAATTTGGTGAAGTAATAAGATGAACACTGTTTGATTCCCCACCCTCATCATTTAAACCAAAAGATAGGTACTTCTTGACTGTTACTATTAAAAGACCAAGAGAAATCAAAATGAACTTGTTGGAGTGAATTCCACTGTATGTAATAGCACATCTTGAGAAATATCTGTACTTAGCAAACAGACTCATACAGAAACTTCTGACCTGTATTTATATTCAATTTGAGAAAGAAAGTTCACAGATGAGAAATTTCCAACAGACTTCTCCACAGACTCTGGGCTAGATACACAAAGGAACTCTAAGCATTATGACACGCAGCATCACAATACCTTACTTTTAGGCGCCTAGAAAATTTCTGGGACTCACAAAGCCTGAGGTAAGTCCTCAGGCTTCCTATACAATCAATGGAGGGAGATTGGTGCCTAAGAATGGAATTCAGAAAAGCCACCACATTGAGTGAAGAGCAGCCTAAGCTAGCCAATGAGAGATGCCAAGGAAAGGGGTATGTCAGAGAATTCGGTGCCTGCGTCTGGGCTGGAGGGAGGCACCTATCTCTGCCTGGGATTCTCAGTGGTGAACACTCTCCTAAAATCAGGCATCTAAGGTGTTTCTTAAAGGAAGCCTGGGAGAGGGTGTTCCTGGATCTCCCACGTCCTGGGTGAGTGCTCCAACCACCAGTCTACAGAATCCTTCTCATGCTTGCACTCTCTCTCTGCCCCAAAGACTCTTTAATTATTCATCCAAAGTGGAACAGCCTCAACAGGAGAGATTGAGGGAACCCCACATCAGAATATCCCTTAGCCCCGTGGTTAGGACAGTCCCCAGAGGGGTGGCAGATTCCTATTCAAATCTTTTCTCATCCTGAGACAAAGGGGAGACTTGAACCAGGTGTCTCCCACATCCCAGGTGAGTACGCTAACCAGTGGGCTAAAAATTATGAGGCAGATTCTTCTGCCTCCCTTCTCCCTGGCCATTTTGGGTGAGCTCCCCTCAGGGGCGCAACCTGGTAAGCAGGCTTAGAACTTTTCCTAGAAAAACATTGGCATTGAGTGAGTTTAAGTGCCTCTAGTGTTCAGTGGCAGCAAAGCAGAGGTTTTCTAAATATCAGTGATGCCTGATTCTGGGATTTAGGTGACTAAAGTAGCAGTTGGGCAACTAAGTCCCTTTGTGAATCTAGCCCTCTGTGTTCCTAGGGCAAGCTCTCTCCCCATATAGATCAGTAGAATTTAAACTCAAAGAGCAGGAGGAGTCTGTCTTTGTCAACAATTGGAAGTACCAGAAAGCCGCAGAATAATCACATTTCAATGTATGCATTTTTAGAATTCATCAATATTGGATGATGTGTGGCTATGATCAGAATAATTACACACTGAGAGACTATCACAGCCAATGTACTGCAGCACATCAGGATAGCGCACTATGTTTATTTTGTGGTTATCTGTGATCCACTGATACCAGGTTGCCATTTTTTCCCTCTGCTCATCTTTCTGCCTGTTGAGATGAAAGAAGATTGCTGATGGTGCCTCTTTGTCTCTTCCTCTATGGGGAGCAATATTGTTGTACACAGAGCTGGGCAAAAATTTTTCAGCAAATTGTAAATTCACTGAAAAATTCATTTTTTCAGGGCACCAAAATGTTTTGGGAATTCTGATTGAATTTGGCAATTTGTTTCAGATGAAAAAAACCCAGATGTTTTTCCCAGCATTTTCAAAATTAAGTGTTTCAAAATTTTGTTTCAAAATGATATTTTCTAAACAAAATGTCATTTCAAATCACCGTTTTGTTTTGGAAGTGTTGTGTAAAATCAACCCCAAAAAATTGTTTGTTTTTGTGTTTTGGTGAGAAACTGATTTTTTTTTTTCAGTTTTCATTCAGAACTAAACATATTTTTTGGTTCAGCCACTGAACCAAAAAACCAGTGATGGGTGAAGGAAGCTAGAAAACATATACTGATAATACATGCTTACGATGGTAAACCACTTTGGTATTTAGTGCCCCTTGGTTACAAGAAATTTGAAGGAGGCTCATTTTAGCCAATGGGGTCTTGGTATTAGAATTCCTAGAAATGAATTTCAGTTAGCTGAAGGAGGTATCACCAGGAATGGCATCACTGACTTAGTTCATCAGTATAGTTCCTTTGGACAACTTTCTCTGAAATACTGTTTCAGGTAATGGTTTCTATGAATCATGTTGGGAATCTAAAGAAAGAAGCTGACTAATCCAGAGATAAGTGTGACAGCCAAAATGCCCACCATGCTGGCAAGCCCCTGAAATTACTCCTTGTGTGGAAGAAACTGTTTGAATCATGACCTGTGGAGCCCATCTCCAACAAACCTGTAATGCAGAACTGTTAAGTTTTGAGCTATGCTGGGAAGAAGATTTTGCATGTAATTAGCAGGTGAAATAGGGAAGGATGTAGTGTCTTCATAATCCCCCAATAAACTGAAACAGCAGATTGATCCTTGACTGTTAGAGAATCCTGATAAGTGTGTAAGAGTGTAAAACTTTTAGTCATAAGACAAAGTTTGCAGTTTCCATGTTAAAATTTAAGAGCAGAGAAATACGCAGGACTAGATGATATGTATGGTGTATCATCATTTATTTACATACTTGACATTGGATGTGCCTGAAAGCAAGTTTATTTGTGTAAAAAGCCACATTGCATAACCTAGTCCATTGAATTTGATGCCCAAATTACCTCTGTAGTTGTGATGGATAAAGATTTAACTGACTGGAGTTGAGTCCATTTCACTTAAATATATCCATTCCAGTTAGCTTGGTTTAAAAAAAATTACTTTGCTATGTTTATGGATCAGTAATTTGTAATGCTTCAATGATATAGTATTCATTTCAATCGCAGGACCCTGACAAGAGATGTTTATATATCTGACACTCAGAGCACCAGATACTTGCCTTTTTTTAAAAGGAAATACAATAATTACATTATCTTAAATCTGGAAGTATCCGAGTAGACTACAGTTCTCTGGAAGGTTAACAAAATATGAACTTTAAAAGTGCAGTTTCATGGAAACAGAATTAGTGACCCCTAAGGCAGTGTTTTGTTTTTTTTATTTTTGAGGGAAGGGTGAGAAAGCAAGTGAAAAAATTACTCCAAAATTTTAATTAAGGCCCTATCAGCTATAAATATTGCTTTTTTGTGTGTGGATTCTCAAAGTCAATAATTCCCCTTTGTACTTTTTGTAATGAGATAATTCATCCTTTAAAAATTACCAGCTTGTTATCTCCAGTAGCAAGGAAAAAGTGTCATGTGGAAAAAAAAAAGTGTCACTGTTTGTGTCTTTGTACCTTTTCCTTTAAGATTAAAATGGCACCACCACAGTAAAACAGTTTTCCCTGTAACCATTGTGAACAACTACTTTTTAGGTTTATAGTTCTGTCATGAAAAATTGACTCTGAGCTGAAATTTAGCTTCCATGGTGTTGGTCCAGGAGCAGCTAAAGAAAAATCTGATCACTTTGAAGCCTGAAAATCTCTCTACAACTTAAAAAAAAGGTGTTGTTTTTTTATGTATGCGCCTTTTAATCTCTGGCTTCTATATGAGTTTTTTTTTGTTCAGTTTGACAGTCCATTTTTTATTTTAAAAAATTAGAAAATCAGACATTTGAAAATCTTGCATTTCATATTTACAGCTACTTTATTGTTAATGGCTTTAAACTGCTAGAAACTCTTGTAATAGGTTAAAAATTAAGTATTCTGTACAAGTAAAAGTACATAAATGTGTGCAACTAAGATAAGACAAGTACATTTCCTTTAGCGCTAAATAGTACACATTAATAAAAATCTTAACAATGACTCAAACAGACCTTATGTATACTATTCACTTGATGGACTGGTAGTGGTCTATCAAGTGAATAATTGTTCATATGTACTCATGCACTTCTGTTGAGGGATTTAAATATTATATACTCCAAAAAGTTTGTGATCTTCTTCTTCCTAACAATAAATAAGTATTCTGTAATAGACACACAATGGTATAAGTTAATGATAAAGGCTTTGTGAATTATAAATAAGACCTGTAACCTTATTGAGTGAAGATGTTTCTATGTAGGCAACTTCAGACGGTTCCAAGGTGAAGTTTACCTGAATTTGTATAAACTTCTTTGGGATGGAAATCTGTAAGGAAATATTACAAGATGGAGTTTGAAATCTCACAAGAGTCTCCGTGTTTTGGGCTAGGTCATGCTGAAACCAGAACGTATGAAGTTGTTAAGAACACATACATTAGCTGTATATTAAACAAAAATTTAAAATTCAAAACTAGTTTGTACTTTATCTAAACTGGCTCCTTCAGCCTATTCTGCATTAGCAGTGACATACCCGCTGCCATGCCTGTATAGTGGTCACCACTGAAATCTTTCCACTGCCATTTGCAAATAATTAACGTTTACCATGATGGCACAGTATTCCCAGTGAGAATTAGGAGGAATACTGTGAATGCTAGAGTACATTTGTTGCTTGAAATGGCAAAATTGTAAAGATTTAATGGCAATCACTGCAGCTATTAGTGCTTTTAATTCACTAGCTGGAATGGAGGCTTGGGCTGGATTGTAGCATAATAAGTGGTATGCTGTTGCAGAGAACTGGAGCTGCTAAATTGTTTAGTTTGTAATTTGGATCTCCTATTCTAACTTCTGAGGCAGGGATAATCTTTATCCATGCCTTATACTGTTCCATGCTGGTGCTTGCCAAAATAATAATTGATAGAAAAGAAGAAATAGACCCTGCTACTGCATGCTGTAGGAAATACGCTTTTTTGGCTCAGTTATTAATTTAGTACTTGTGTTTTTGAACCAGATTGTTACTAATTCTGTGCCCCAGGACCACAACTTTATACTTTAAGGATTGTTATGATAAACATTTTAAAGAATGATGCTAGTTCAAAACTATGTTTAAGTAAAGTTGAAGATGGTGCAAGCCAATGAGCCTGGAAAATTGAAGTCTGATTCACCACTGCATTTCTCCAGTTTTACATCAGTGTAACTCCATTAACGTTACACTGGAATGACAGTTTTGAATTGGAACCCGTGCAGCTGAGGCTGAATTCCAGTGTCTAGTCTTTATGGCATATCTCTACATCCATATCAGTCGTATGTAACCACTGAAGCTTGAAGCCCTTTTCAGCATTACTCATGATGTTCACTACAGTTTGCCAGCATGGATTAGGAAGAATGGACCCATTAGCCGAGTCTGTTTCCTCACCTACATTACAACCAGGGTTATAGCTACTAGAGACTGGTGTCAATCACGGTATTCTTAGGAAGTGGGGTTGTTGGACTTTGCCAGCAAGCCTCAATAGAAACAATGTGCTGCTAGCTCTGTATGTTTATTCTTAGGGTCAGAATGAAGCAAAATATATATGTAAAAATATTCCGTAGTTCAGACAGAGTCAATAACTTGATGATGTAAAATGTTTATCCTTTTGATGCTTTGTGTGTCATAGCTTTCATTGTGACCATAGGCTCATTCTATCCACTGCAGAAGGAAGGCCAAATTTGGTGCTGTCATTGCTGTCTTGAGCCAAATGAGATTAGATAGGTCCTTCAACGGTGATGTGTTCATCTCTTCATTATTTTGATTGCAGCTCTTGCAGTATTTATTACACGATAAGTGTGTCCATGCTGTTGTAAATTCAATCCATTTTCCATTTCTTCTTTCTCAAATGGATTGTCCTTTTTCATCATCTGAAGATACCTTTTACCTTGGTTTAGTCTTCCTACCCTTTTTTTTTTAATTTCCTTATCACCATGTGATACCACGCATATCTCTTTTATTTTTCCAACTTTTAGTTTCAGTGTCACTTTTCTTATTGAGCTTCTGTATTTGTTTCAGCTGTTTAAAAAATATCTCAATGTATTACTCTTTCAACATTGCTTTTGTTTCTGTAAAGTCAAAAGCCTCTAATGGCTGACAAAATGCTTGTGGTACTTGCTGAACTTCAGAACCTGGTTGGCTGGCTGTCAGTGATTTATGAACTGTTTCTGATGTCATGGTTGATTAAACTCCAGAAGTGAATACACCAGTGGTTACAAGAAAACCTTACATCACAATGACAATAGGCTGAGTTCTTGAGGTTATTTCCCTTCTTATGAAAGAAAACATCCAAGTTGCAACATAAGCAATCTTCCTTTTCTTCATATATTTTACAAAGAAATGTAAGTTGTAGCCATCCCTACCATCCAGTAGAGTGCCAGGAAAAACTCATTCTTGTTTTTGTATCTTTACCCCATCGGTGTTCATGTGAGGAAATCCAACTTTTCCTTTGACTTCATGGGAGGCCAGTGTCTTTTTTCTCCTCAAAGAGATAAATTTCATATTGAAGGACAGTACTGTAAGACCTCCTTAGCTTTCATAATGTCCTTTATCTTACCTCATTTTCATCTGTTCACACACAAGTACTGGTTACAATGGTTTCGTTTTCTAAGGAGTACAAATATCCACTTAGAACTGCACTGGTAGCAAGAAATACTCAAACATTAGTTTACTTCATTGTTGTCTAAGTAAGTTCACTATTGTGAACTCATCCTGCTCTCACCATTCATCATAATTATATTATTATCTTGTACGAACTAACAAACGCTGTATTGTTTCTGGCATTTAAATCCTTTCCCACTTTAAATTTGTCTGATAATTTCACTCTCTTTGCTTGTTAGGGAGCTTTTTGTATGATTTCTGATTTCTGCAGTTCTGTCAATGATGCATTATTTTTCTTTATGACTTTTTGAATTTGATTTATATCTAATATTTTAGGACTGGGCTGTTGGGTTTTTGTGAGTAGTTTTTTGTGTTTCTTGCCAGATTTTCAAGTCCCCTACGTTTTTTATTTTGTTTTGTCTTTAATGAGCAACTCTTTTGAGGCTTCATCTTATGTCCCCCTTTTTTACTGTCCTTCAATCACTTCCTGTTCTTTAGTTCCATGTAGACGTGTGTCTTGTTTTCCATGGAACTATCAGAGCTGACTTCACCATATCTACATTCATTATTTTTTTCTTATTTGGAAATGTGTTTCTTATTACAATCATAAGTGCTCCTTTTTTTTTCCTTGTGTCCTGCTCCGAGCTATGGCAGTCTCTCTCACAAGATCTTGGTTTAATTCTTCCTTACAACAAATCTCTTTATGTAAGTGACTTGCAGTTTGCATGTGAGTTTGATTGATCTTTGTATTTGGAAATTTTAACAATTAGCTGGCAACCTGGTCACTGATGTCATTGAATTCCATTTCCTGAAAGTCTTGTGTACCTAAAAGCCTAATACCACATTCCTCTTTCATTTGCATTATTAGTAGTATTAATGGTGCAGTAGTGCTCAAAGGGCCTATTCAGACTTGTACTCCCAGTGGGCTAGGTTCTCTGTGAATACATGGTACCCGACCCAAATAACTGACAAACCAATTTAATACAAAACACAAGTGAGTGTGACAAACAAATGAGGGGAAAGTGGACAGAAGAGAAGACTTGTTTTGTGGTTTTAGGATCCATTGGTTCTTCATTTGCTCCCCAAGATACCTTTGCTGTATCTGATAATATCCCACAACTATTGTTCACTTCTGTTTGTACCATCAGCCAGAAACATGCTGACTTTGTACCAGTAATTTAGTATGTTCAAATTTAGTGAGTCTGAGATCTCCCTGCCACCTACTCCTCCTCCCCTGAATCAAATGGAATACTTCCAGTGAACTTATTTTCCGTGGAGAAGGCAGGGTGTAAGCAATAAGAAAGTTCGTGGTCACTGTACGCGCACAAGATGGAGATCGTCACAGAACATTGACGTGTATGATAATCAATAGGCTGATCCTGCAAATGAGTAACTTGGTGGAGTCTCACTCCCCTGAGTATAGTAAATGTATATGCTTTCTTAGAATCAGTTCTGAGATTTTTTTAATTACAGTATCATGGTGATTGGAGCTGCTTGAAAAGATGGATTGTAATTTTTGCAAAAATTTTCACTAAAATTTTAGCTTTTTTATCAAAATCTCAAAATGTTCCATCCAGCTGTAATTGGTGAAATTTTATTCACACACCTTCCTTAGTGATGAACAGAACTGTAAAGAGAACTCTCTACTATCTGCTGGACGTGAAACTATGAAACCTGCCATAGTCTATAGATATGTTCTCTTTCCCTGTTGTACATCACTTATGGGATGGTAAGCAATCTGCAGTACCTTCACCTGGATGCTTAAAAGTCAGACTGATAACTGATAAGAACGTGGCATGAGTTGAACAATGCAGTAGTAACACCAGCAATGTTAAATAAAGTCTGTTTTCTTAATGCAGTTTTTTAAAAAAGGTCTCATAGAAAACTGTTACGTATATAGTACTATATGTACTTGTGTGCAAGTTAAAAACAAAACAACCCCTTTAGACACTACTGGCTCAACATGCTAGTCGATAAATGCCTGTCTGCAAAAGACTGCTTTTAAACCATATACAATATTGTCTACTAATAACTTTAAACCGTATTGGCATGTGTAGGAGAAAACTCTGTCAGAAGAACTATTCATGTGCACTTACTGGTTTTCAAAATCAAATATCAGATTTTTTTTTTTTTTTACTCTTACCAGTACCATTTAAAAATGCTTATACTTTGTTATAGACTAGTTGTTTGCTAAACTGAATTACTTTAAATTCAAGTATTATTTCCATTTTGGTCATGCAGGCAACAGAAAGCATCTTAAAGTTCTTTTTCTTTTCTTCTTATTTTTAAACACTCCTTTATTACTTTGAAAAATAGTTTAAAGGAAGGTTTTGGGGTTGTTTTGAAAGTTTGTTTAAAAAGAGAGCATTTTCCTTTGCTTTGTATGTTAAATTTTAGGCCAGAGCAAATTGTTGCATCCAAGTTTATGTAGGGCCTTATCCAAAGCCCTTTGAAGTATATGGAAAAAGCTCCTGTTGATTTCAGTGGGCCTAGAATCAAGTCCAGAGGCCAAACTATTAAAGACAAGAGCCTATAAAATGTGACCAGATTTTCAATGGGAGAAATGAAAATCAGGCCACTTTTTTAGGGGTATGGATTTAGAAGCCTGATTTTCAGCTCCTATTTTTGAAAATGTTGCAGATAGATCCTATAGTGTTGGTTGAGATTTAGAGAAGTGTAGGTTTGGACATACAGAAATGCACCTTTCTTTATCTGTGAAAGGCTTATTTGATCATCAGTATCACATCTTGGATTTTTCTTCCTCTCAGCAGTAACCATTCTCTTTTTCATGGAAGTGCCAAATGCAAACTATTGCATTATTCTTTTCATAAATATGATTGCAAAGGAAGAAAAATGTCTATCCCTCAGTAGGGTTTGCAAAACCAGCCTTAAGAGGCTGGAAACTGTCATACATATCTGGCTTTAAACACTGTAAAACAAAAATAAAGTGAAATAGTAACAGCTCTGCTTGAGAGGAAACAGTAGAGTCTCAAACATTTAACTGGTCTAGGTGACATTTATGGGCTATGGCCATAGTGTTCTCTTTATTTTATATAAAGATAATACTCACATGCTTTTGTCTGACTAATAAGCAAAGGGAAAGGGCATTTCTCTAAGCCTTGTTTAACGATTAAGCATTGCTTACAGTACTCTTTATTTTTCCCCACCCTATCCTGCTCCTTCTTGTAGAATCACATCGGGAATTCCTTCATAGGCCTGCTTCTGGATATGTGCCAGAGGAGATCTGGAAGAAAGCTGGTAAGAATTGTTTAAAAACATGAGCTTAGTGTTCTGGCAGCTGTGTGCAGTTGTTAATGCACTGATGTGAGGAATGAAAAGAAAGGGCTTACTAGTAACAAAAAGAAATTTTATTTAATAATCGTAAACTGGAACTGATCAGAACATGAAATAATCTTTATTATAAAAACATCTGCCACTACAGTTTAGGGGCTGTCAATATTTCCATTAAATAACCCAATTTTCAGGGGTTATAATGGCTTCAGGCTGAAACTTGATATACAAAAGTTTCCGTCTGTGAGCAATTTAAAAAAAATAAAGTTTGACAATTTTTTAAGTTTGAAGATTTCCACACCATTAACCTCCAAGGGAAAAGAAAACATAAATATGTACTTTTTTTAAAAAATGGAAAAATACAGAGTTGGGACTGTAATGTGAAAAAATGTGTAATATTTCGTGGCTATTAATCAACAGTGAGATGTCCGCTGTTAAACACAGTAATTTCAAAGATGGATACAATGTTGCATCTGCACAACTGCGCTCATATTTGTACCAGCACATGCACACACTAAGTCCCTGATGTTGTGATCTGTTCTGCATTGGCAGAATTGTACAGAACTCCTTGAATTCCATGAAGCTTGGCATGAGCATGGGTTCACTGGAACGGATGATACTGCCGTGGGATGGAATCTTGGCTTCATTGAAGTCAACAGAAATGTTGCCATTGACTTCAAAGAAGCTAGGCTTTCATCCTCAGGGCGTGAGCTCAGCTACCAGTTTGTGTGCACTCAGGCCTGATTTTTGCATGTGCAAATGTCTGCTTGATTGTGCAAATGCTAGGATGAAGGGGCACATTTATGTCCCATTGCTACTGCCTTTGATAAGGTGACCCATAATTTTAATGATTAAATGGCAGATACAAGAGTTTCAGGATTTTCTACTTTGTCCTCTAACTGCTTTTTATTAGAGTTTTTATTTGTTTATTACAGAACAAAAATACACAATGTTATGAAGGCATATTGATGCAATAGACATAGTCATGTCATTTAATGTACTGTGGATTCATCTTTTGGAATACACATTTGTTGATATATATTCAAGGCATATCTTATTTAGCTGTCACAGTTTATGCTATAACTAACACAACTCATTCAATCTACAATTTTTCCGATGTCCAAAGGAAACTTAGCCCTGAAATGTGATGCTGTGGTATGTCAGTGGCATGTTTGTTTCATTTTTCCTTTATTTATGGTAGTATCTTAATTTAAAAATAAGAAACAATCATCAAATATGATGGAGTCCAAAAAACCCCATCATTTACAGCAATCTTATATGGAGGAATTTCTGAAGTTGAAACTTTATTCTTCATAGGATCTCTAGGTTTTGCTGCTTGGCAAATTCTGTAAACTTGACATATCAAATTATTTGCAATTCCTAGACACAGGAAAGTAAAAGAAGAATGGTGTTTCACTCTTTACTAGAGATGGCCTAGAGCTGCAAAATTTGTCTTTGTAATCAAATTTCAGACATTCTCAAGCTCTGGGTCCAGATCATCAACTGGTGTGAAAGGAGCTGTGTCAGTTTACACATTATGAACATTTGTCCTGTTGGGTTGTTTTGGATCTGGGATTTTGATTCAGACCTGGTTCTAGTCCCAACTCTGTTTTCATTCTCACATGGATTTAAATTGGATCCTTAATGTTAACTGAACATAATTTTTGATTGAGAGAATCATAAATAAGATGTCTATAACCACTGTCCAGCTCTGCAAGAAGAAGGACCGGAGACCCTGGACGTGGTTTAATTAGTCTTCAATTTTATTCCTAAATGTCTGAGAATACCCAGCAGGTAAAATTGTACAGTGCAGGTAGTTCCATAATCATTTACATATATCTGGGGGGCTACTGGCAATCCTTTCCCTTGCCCGTCCTGCTTCCCAGACAAGCTGCTGTTGTGATCTTGTCAAATGAGGGTTAAAAGGGCTATAAAGGAGAGGTGACTGATTCCCTGCCAGTCATAGGAGTCCCCAACTTCTCCTATTTCTGCTCCTTTAAAAAATACCTCCTTTAAATCCTTTCCCAGTCCATTTTATCTGATCATTGTATCCATTTCCTACGGAGTACCTGCACTGGACATCTGCCCCAAGCTTACAGAATGAGTTGTGACACCATAGTTTAACCTCCATTTTGTGGTTATTTTGCCCCCACTAAGCCCCCAGCCCACTTTGGGGGTGGCAAAAAACCCCACCTTGCCTTGACCAATCTGACGATGAGGGACAAATTCCTTCCCAGCTGACTTGGTATGAATCTGCCCCCATGTAGCTGGTAACTCTTTGGCTCTCTAGCCCTTGAGGGGCCAACACGGCCGCTCCGACAAGCCAGATAAAAGGGCCCCATCGCTTAATGTGTGGTGAGGTCATTGTGCTGCTTTTCTGCGAGTCACATATGTGTCTGCTATCCTTATCTAGTAAGGTCACAAAACCTGCAGCCTTTTTCAAAAGTAAATTTTAGGCTTAAATTTTCAAAAGTGCCTACTAATGTTGGGTGCATCCATTTCTGAGTGACCAACTTGAGACACTGAAGGCCTGAATAAAGAGGTATTGAGCACACACAACTCCAGCTGAAGTCAAAAGATTTAGGGATTAAGCACTTTGAACATCAGGCATAGCTGTCTCCAGTTGGGCATCAAAAATTAGTGGGCAACTTCTACAAGTTTAAAGTCCAGGGCTTTATTCCAGCAAATCATGTATGTGAACATGTGCTTAGCTTGTGGACTTCACTAGGACTAGCTATTTCAGGGGTGGCCAACCTGAGCCTGAGAAGGAGCGAGAATTTACGAATGTACATTGCCAATGAGTCACAGTAATATGTCAGCAGCCCCCCCATCAGCTCCCCCACTCCGCTCCCAGTGCCTCCTGCCCACCGGCAGCCCCGCCGATCAGTGCCTCCCGATCAGCTGTTTCGTGGCGTGCAGGAGGCTCTTGGAGGGATGGGGGAGGAGTGAGGGCATAGCAGACTCAGGGGAGGGGGCAGGAAGGGGTGGAGTGGGGGCAGGGCCTATGGCAGAGCCAGGGGTTGAGCAGTGAGCACCCCCCGGCACATTGGAAAGTTGGCGCCTGTAGCTCCTGCCCCGGAGTTGGTGTCTATACAGGGAGCCGCATATTAACTTCTGAAGAGCCGCCATGTGGCTCCGGAGCCACAGGTTGGCCACCCCTGAGCTACATGCTTAAAGTTAAGCACATGCTTACATGATTGTTGGAGCAAGATTAGCATGCTCAGCATCTTGTAGGCTCGAGCCATAACAACCCAATTCAGCCCCCATAAAAGTCCATTGAAAGAATGCCATTGATTTCAGTATGTAAGGTCAGGCCCAAAAGACTCTGTTTGTGTCAAGTAGAGAGTACTCATGCAAGCAGTCCTATTAAATGCCTCTCTCTCTGGGGCTGCTCACGTAGAATCATAGAATATCAGGTTGGAAGGGACCTCAGGAGGTCATCTAGTCCAGCCCCCTGCTCAAAGCAGGGCCAATCCCCAATCTTTGCCCCAGATCCGTAAATGGCCCCCTCAAGGATTGAACTCTCAACCCTGGGTTTAGCAGGCCAATGCTGAAACCACTGAAGCTCAGCATGAGTGAATGTTGTAACTGAACTCATAAATAAACACTAAACAGGCACCCAAATGATTAGCAGTTGTGAGGAAATTAAGAGGTCTTATACATATATTTCTTAGACTTATGTGCGTCCTTAGCCACATTTTTCATGCTTTCTGATATTTGAAACTAATCACCCTTTCCCTCTCTGGAAGGGAAGTGGTGGCCTATTCCACTATTATTCTTTTTCTGCGGGAAGACAAATATTGTCTGTCTAGGAAAGTAAAATCTCTTCTTATAGTGTCCATAACTGCCCTTAGGCTATTGTCCCTGTAACATGGGTTTTATTTTGAACTGTGACCATCAGATCTGCAGTGCCTCACTGTCCACAAAGCCTTACTCCTGGGGAGATTCTGCATGACTACGAGCCCACAGAAAACAGCCCCCCTGCAGAATTCCTGTGCTTCCCTGCAGAAAACGGCCTGCCGGGGAAGGGGTGGGGAAGACCATGGGCGCAGGGGTTTTGGGGGTGGGGGGTTGCCCCCTCCAAACAGAGGTGAGGTAAGGGGGGCACACAGGGTTATGTGCCATTACCCCTCCCCCTCATTTCTGCAAGTGCAGAGCTGCCCAGCTGAAGGAGGCTTCCTCTTTGCTCTGCTGACTCTGCAGCAGAATGCTGCCTCCTGGGTCCTAGTGCCAGTCAGTCAATGATTGTGTGTGCTGGGAGCTTTCCTGTTTTCTGTGCAACAGTGAGTGTCCATGGTGGGGCTGAGTAAGGGAGAGGGGAATGAGGGAAGGGAGGTGGGGAAAGAGGCAGTGGGGAAGGAAGGGTGTGTGGAATAGGGTAGGGGAGGGAAATGTGGGAGTGAGGAGAGGGGAATGGAGAAGGAGAGGGGAATTGGGGGGGGGGGCGGGGAGGAGAAGCGGGAGCCTGGCATGCAGCGTCCCCTTGGCAGCAGCTGGGGCTCCCCCTTTAAGCAGGCCCTTCGAACCCCCACCCTGAGAAGCCCTACCACCCTACACCTGGACCCCTCTGACGACCCCCAACCAGTCTCCAGCCAGCTGCACCTGGACCCCCAACCCATCAAGCCCCACTCCCCCAGCATCTGCCCCCTCCCTACTGAGCCCTCCCACAACCAGACCCCCCCCCCTCCGCTGAGCCCCAACCACCTTCACGTGGATCCCCTGCACAGTCCCATTGCCCCTGCACCTGGAACTCCCCAATGAACCCCTGTGCATCCAGATCTCTCACTGAGTTTCCCATGCCCAGATTGCCCCACACAGAAACCTCTCACCCCACACCTGGATCCTCTCACACTAAGTCCCTCCACACTTGTATCCTGCTAGGCTGAGCCTACCCATGCACACCTGGTGCACCTGGCGCAGAGAGGCAGGGCACCAGGGTGCTTCTGGGGCAGGCCTAGGACTTTCACTGTGTCAGGGTCAGGTGCAGCCTCATTGCCAAGTCCCTGTACCAGGGAAGGTGGGGGCTTCAGGGTGATCTCCCACCTCAATGCAGTCAGTGGCCTGTGCTCCCCACTACCGTGCTGGACCCACATTTATTTATTGACAAATAAAATTTGCAGAATTTTAAAATATTGTGTTCATATTTTTTAATTTTTTCATGCAGAATTCCCTCAGGAGTAATAAAACACTTCCAACTATTATGGGTTATCTATAATAATAGAATGTGCAGCTAATAAGTGTTTATTTGGAAGAATAGTTTTCTTTAGAGGTAAAGTCATGTATTTGTACAGCACTGAAACACTGTTATTGCTTTGTGATTGAAAAAAACTAAATAAGCTTTTCTCTCTTTTTGGCTTTGTTTGTGGTTATATTAATACAATCAGATATCACACCTGATATATCAGCTCTCCATTTATATAATCAAATATAACTGAAAACCCAAAATTTGTAGTTCATCCAAACCCAGAGACATTTTCATTCTGCCCCAGCTTGTGGTCTCTAGAATGTTTTAAAACACTTTGACAACACCATTTGAGCCTTTGAGTAAGTTTTTACAATACAGAATTAGATTATAAACAATAGTGACTGAACCTATTTCCTCCCACCTTATGTACAGCAATCAAAATAAAAACAGTTTATCAGAATAAATGTGTATAAAGCATTGAACTAGGAAATCTCTGTTAAATCTTGTAAAAACAGTTTAAACTGGGATTTCTAACCACTGCAAACTTCTCAATTTAGATTAAGATTTGATGAGATTAAATAGTGCAGTGAAAGTGCCTCATACACATTTAAAAATATTTTCATTCATAGCAAATGCCATAAAGACTACAGATTTTTCTCACAAAAAAATCAGCTTTGTTAATAACTGTGGTTCATAAAATGCAAAAGGTCTGTATTTAAGTTGCCTCAATTTTATAAAAATGGTAATAAAACTGCATCTGTATGTTTGCTGCTGTGTATTTCTTTTCAAGCGATCAGAGAATGTTTGCAGTTGGTAATAAATATTCAAGCACCTTGCAAATGTCCTACCAATTCCCTTTGCTGATCTGTGTGTGCCTGTGGGACTAGAATAGGAATGCATAATTTAAATATAAATTGCCTTATTTGCATATACAATTAGTCAAGCTGCAGCTTTGATCGTAAGCAAAAATTATTGTCCTGTATTGCCACTTAGATAGAATTTTAATTCACCTTGAATATTCAAAGTAAATTAGGCCCTGGTTGTATAGTTGAAGGGTATGATTTTCCCCTTTCCCTATGCCCTCCCCACAAACAACATTTATGGTATGGTAATATAAAGGCATATTTTCAGTCTCATAAAAATAAAGGCATAAGTTTTATCTCTAATTTTATTTCTTTCCTCTCCAAAACTTCAATTTAAACATATCTCTTTGGAGCAGAGACTGTTTATTCTTACATGTATGTACAGAGCCTAGTTCAATAGGCAGCAGTGTAACAGAAATAGTTATCATTTTGAACAGGTTCAAATAAAGTCAATATGTGTCATTTGGATTATACATTAGTACTTTAAAATTAGGATTATTCATGGTAATACAATAATTTTAAAAATTTGCTTCTTTAAATTATGCTACTATAACAAAGCAAATGACATCAAGTGTTGGGATTACTAACTGCAAATGTAGAGCTCTAAGTTGGGAAAGTTGTGGATTTCCCACACTTGTATATACACGCACGTATGTGAAATACTGAACAAAACCCAAAGTAACCATAGCACATTTGTAACTCTTACATTTTTAATCTACAGTCAGACATTTTTATTAGGAATCTATGTTTTTAATTAGACAGAACATTTAATTAAGGTGCTTTTTAAGTGGGTGAAACAATTAAGTGCAAACACTTGAGTGAAACATGTCATAATTAGTTTTAATAGAGTGTTAATTGGTACTAGGTTTGCCAAGTTAATAATTATTGCTTATTAAATTTTCAATTAATCATTGTCATTTTGCTTTGAATAAAGATGAAAATTAGATAAACTAATTCAGGCGTAGGATGGTTTCCTTGTTAATTAGAGCAGTTAATTTTTTAAAAAAGAAATTACTTGTTTTAGTTGTCAGTTGAAAGCTTGTACATTAGTAAAATCTTTGCATTCTTCTTGCATCAAAAACTGAATAACCAATTCATGACAACTCATGTTTTCCAGGGTAGCCTAGTAGAATGTATTACACTAATTCATACTGGATAATTTAATTGCAGTGATTTATATCTGCCTAAGACAACACTAAGGCTCTGATTTTAACAAATCAGTTATGCACATGTTTAAGTATGTGCCTACTTCCGGTTGACTTAAATGTGCTGAAGTGACTTGCTGAATCAGGGCCTAATTCTTCAAAATATGAATGTTGGTTTGAAACAAAGATCAATTGGTAAGAACTAAAACAAAAAAGCAATGCGTTTAGACACAAAACAGGAAACATTGAAACTTAGCTTTTGCATTAGAAAACTACATATTCAGGAAATGACTTTAGAAGCACTAAAGTTAGATTCTCTGTTTATCAATGACTTTGTTTTAAGAGGTGTATTAACTCTGAGCACCTTTTCATTATACTCTACAATGGGTTTTTATATACCAGAGAACCCATCAATGCCTTTAAGGGTGTGTATACCAGTGTCCTGCCCTGGTTTACAGAAGCTTAAAACCAGAATGTTACTTATTATTATTAATTTATTATTTGTATTATCATAGTGCCTAGAGTTTAAAATGTTCACAGTGTCATTTCTCAATTAGTTACTTTCATAGAATTCTTTCATAAATCTAGTCCTCTGCAGAACACATTTTTCAAGCAAAATATTCAGAAAGATACTAAAGGATAAATTGGAGATCAGAAACAGCTAGACTTTTATACGGCCCACCATTTATTATCTGAGCACTTCATGTACTCCTCCGATGATAGGGAAGTAGAAGGCGGGAATAGGTCATAGGGACTCAGTTTCATCCTTATCCTACTTCAGGAAGTGATGAGGCATGCTATTAGCAGGATATATGCTTCCTTCGTGCATTGTTCCCTCTAATCAAACAGTCCTGTACCAAACCTATTGTGCTGATGAAGACTTCTTGCCTTGTTTGTAGAGGAAGCAGTCAATGAAGTAAAACGTCAAGCGATGACAGAGTTGCAAAAGGCAGTGTCAGAGGCAGAACGGAAAGCCCACGACATGATCACTACAGAGAGAGCTAAAATGGAGCGCACTGTTGCAGAAGCCAAGCGACAGGCTGCAGAGGATGCATTAGCTGTTATCAATCAACAGGAAGATTCAAGTGAGGTAAGGAGTTCCATAGGAGGCAGGACCGGCTCTAGGCACCAGCAAAGCAAGCCCGTGCTTGGGGCGGCACAATTCCAGGGGTGGCATCCCAGCCAGCTTTTGGGGGTTTTTTTGCGCTCTCGGACCTTGGGGTGGCAAATTTTTTGCTTGTGGCGGCAAAAAACCTAGAGCCGGCCCTGGTAGGAGGGGAGTCATCTCAAAATTTATTCCAAAATATACCAAAGCGGAGTCTCATTGTCAGAGTTTGAACCCACCCAGCTTCCTGCAATAAAGAATTAATACTCAATTTTTTTCATTTTTTGTTTTTTTTGTTTATCTTTGTCTAAGAACATAAGAATGACCATACTGGATCAGAACCAAGGTCCATCTAGCCCAGTATCCTGTCTTCCGACCGTGGCCAGCAATTGCTTCAGAAGAAAAGTCTGAAATGGCTTTAAATTGATTGGGGGCAGGAGAATGAGACTATAAGAACAATGCAGTGATGGGAATATAGTCTGTATATTTTCCATTTACTTTAAGGGTAAAATTAAAATACTTTAAAATAACACAATCTACTTAAAATTGGTGGTTGAAATAACATTCAGTGAACGATGATAAATAATAAAAAGACAAGGAGGACTTGTGGCACCTTAGAGACTAACCAATTTATTTGAGTATAAGCTTTCGTGAGCTACAGCAACATCCACTGAATGCATCCGATGAAGTGAGCTGTAGCTCACGAAAGCTTATGCTCAAATAAATTGGTTAGTCTCTAAGGTGCCACTAGTACTCCTTTTCTTTTGCGAATACAGACTAACACGGCTGCTACTCTGAAACCAATGATAAATAATGAAATTCTAATGTCCCCAAAATAAGTGACATTTATTTAGGCTTTTTTTTGTTTGGTTTTTGGGGTTTTTTTTGCAAAGGGAGGGAGTTTGTGTAGACATGATCAGCACAGAACTAGATTCCTGGAAGAAAAAGATGTGTATGCAGCGTTACAAGAATGTTTCCTTGATTAGAATTTATTATTTCAGCTACAGAGATTATGTGTGAGCTGAAGGGCGGGACAAACAGCATCTGGCAAGAGAAAAATAGAATGAAAGAGCGACAGAGTAAAATAGGAATGAGCATGGTAAACCTCAATTCAGACTTGAACATGATAGTGGAAGCTTTGAATTCTTGTGGTATGGGACATATGGCAGCATATATAGCAGGAAGTCAGGAGTGAAAGAACAATAGACTTATTGCCAGTGCTGAAGTGTTTTGGATACAATGAAATCCTATGTCATTTAGAGAAGAAAGAAACATTAACATCACATGGAAAGGAAACTCATGATTAAAAATGCCCTTATAAACTGTTGCTAAATTTGTGAAATCCACTTTAACAGCCATTTCAAAATAAAGTATGGTAACCAGAGAACATTGCTCTCATAAACTATTGGTCTGATTGGGAGATGTTAAAAAAATGTAGAAAAGCATGTTTTTATACAAGTTCTATATCACAGGGAATTGGCAAGCTATTAGGTGTGTTGTATCGCATTATATATGAATGTTTATTTATGTACACTATTGCAAAAGCATTTTAATTACTGCATTTGCTAGTAATCTAGAAGAATGATTTAGGTTGAAGAGATTCAGATTAGGTAGTTACACCATGCTGAAAGAACTGGCAAAAATCACAAGCTGATAAATCAGTGGCATGCTGCAATACATAGCCATAATTTGAGGGAGCATAAGAATTTAATTCATACCAGACTTCTCTGGAGATGAAAGACCATTGTGGGAGCATTGGATGCCCAGAGTTTTTCCATAATATGTAACAGATGAATAACAAGAAGACAAAAGGAATTAATTTTCAGCATCTGAAAGTTTCTCAGGAAAAGAGAGACTAAGGGAAGTGTAGGCACTCTTTAAGTACTAACTATTCTATTGCAGAATTAAATGAGACATAAATTCAAATTATTGGCATTTTGTAGCTAAGATATTCAAGGGCATTTTCCCCCTCGTATATTCGCATAAAGGGTATTTGTCTGACATATTGTCTGACAGCTATGATCATTAAACTGCTATCATTTTCATGTGTAAATACGAATGATTCCTATTATGAAAGCTGAAATTCCAAAGGTAAATGCCTAAGATGAAATTGTAAAGTTAATCTGTTTAGTGATCAATGTAACACCTGTTGTCTGCCAATATACACAGACAATTCTCCTCCAAAGAAGTGTGCATCCAAAGGAATTCACACTGGGCATTTTTGTGCAAATTCTCCTGCATTCCTGAATGGTAGCACTTCTGGCAGTGGCAACATAGGATCAGCCATCTCTATCTAACACTGTAGTTTCATTTCCAGAGCTATTGTTTACTGGGATGTTAATTTCCTAGAAATATAAATTTTAAAAGTTTTCCTTTAGCCTGATTCCAAAGGGATGTGGATAAAAAGTATATCCATTCTACCCCGGAGCCTGTGAATAAACATTATTTGCAGGCCTCTGAATTCATCCCATCTCCAGTCAACTGGCAAGATCAGACCAGATTTTAAAAATCTATTTGAAAAACAAATCTAGTGGCCTGGTCCTGCAGTCTTCACTCAGGCAATGCATTCTAAGTAACGGTCCCTTTTTCGAGACAGGGTGACTAAGTGGACGAAATTTGTGTCTGCCAGATTAGAGGTCTGAGGCCAAATCCTAACCCTACTGCAATGGTGTACGGGAATCATACCTATCTTATAGTTTATGTAGTCTAGCACCGTCCATTATAAGCCTCTGTTTTCAGTTGCTTGTAATTTTACCAAACTGTAGCCATTTGGGGTCAAATTTACTCTTGTTGGAATGTTTTTTTTTTAAGGTGATGTAAAAATGGTTCAGCCATTTCCAAGAATGAGGTTAGTGGAAAATAGGTAGTTTTGCCCATGTTGAAACAAGTTTACAACTTTTTTTCCTTTTTGGAAAAGATTTAGGCCCTTTAGGGTTCAAAGAAAAAACTTGAAATTTGCTCTGGGGTCAGAGAGGAATCTTTTGATCTCTCTGTGAGACTCCATCCTGTTTTGGACCAGATAGAAATCTACTGAGGATTATATCTTTACATGTTCAGTAGAACTTGTTAGAGACATGTTGCTAAAATCTCTAAAATTACATGTGTACTGTACATGCTTCAGCCAGACACAACTCCTTGTGTGCCAACTGCACTGAGCATGCTCCTAGGCACAGATCTCTAGACAGCAGGTTGTTGTTGCTCCCACCCTTTAGACATACAAGAAGGCAAGGTGAACACCATGAGGAGACTAAATTCTAATCGCTGCTCTTTCCACTAACTGGTGGTGAACTGGTGTTAATTCTGTGTACTTCACAGCCCTTATAATTAGAGCCCTGCATGAATACAAAATTTGCATCTGATCCACAATCCACAAAAATTATCCGTGGATATTCGCAATCCCTGAATGTGGATATTCATGGATATAAAGCAGATATCCGTGGATTTGCAGGTCTCTACTAACAGCTCCACAGGTCACCATGCACCAGTGTTGCAAGGCTGTGCCAAGACCCCAACCCTCAACCGCCCTCCACTTCTCCCCAGAGACCTCCTGCCCTACCACCCACCCACTCTATCTCCGCCATACCTCCTTCCCCACTCCAGGAAGGGAGGCTAAAATCCTGGGCCCTCATGTGCAGTGCCGCCCTCCCAGTCAGGGGCTTCGATACCCCTATGCAGGTGTAGCAGCTTTAATATATGCAACTATTCTCCTCACCGTGTCTGCTGTTGCCACCCGCTAGTTTAAATTACAGCCGCACCTCTTTAAATTGGCGCTTTGCTCGCTGGGCAGGAGCACACGGTCGCACTCCCTTCTGGGAGCTGTAGTTTTCCTCCTCTGTTCAAGCAAACTGGGGACTATAACTCCCATAATACCCAGCGGGATATTGCTGCTGCGGTGTGATTCAGAGAGACGAGCTGGAGCCTGAGGGCTGGGTGACAGCCGCTCCATTCGGGTGAGTGTGTGCTGCAGAGTCCTGCTTGGATACAAAATTTGTATCTCGCATCCAAGCTGCAAGCCACAAAAATGGTCCATGGATATCTGCATCCGTGGATGCGGATATAAAGCGGATATCCACAGATTTGCGGGGCTCTATTTTTAATTGAGCAAGGCCTCAATGCCCCTAGTTCAAGACACCGGCAGCTATAATTTCCCAGCTTTGTATAGATGGGGTAACTGAGAGTTATAAAAGGTCACTTCTGGTAGATCTGGGAATCAAACTCAGGGCCAATTTCTTTTCTGTGCCCAGATGTGCCACTCAAAAGGATCAGCCCAGGAATGGAATGGACAAAAGTGGCTTTAACCCATCTTTGCACCTTCCTAGTTTTAGGCTGCTCAAGGGGTGATGAAGCCCTCAGCCTACATTAGTCCAGTTTACAGTAGCCTTACTCAGCTGCTCATCGGCTTCACCAGTCTGGAATGCAGACATCTCTGACCACTCCCCATTCTGCCCCTGGCATGACCCTATTTATAAGACTGCGGGTGAGATCAGTGTAGGGCCACATTAATCAGCTGTACTCTACCCGTGACTGGGAAAAATTCTCCCAATGGCAGCTGCACTCCTTCGGTCCCTGTATACCACTGGAGTGGAGTTAGGATTTGACCTCAGATTTCTAAGCTGTATCTACTCACGTTGTATCTACTCAGCCACCTTTTCTTCAGAAAGGGCTTGTTACTTACAATGCATTTATATATTGTCTGGCACAATGGTTGAGGCCACGTGGTGCTACTGCAGTATGAATGCTTAATGGTAAAATGTACACACCTGACTGTGCTCTCTATAACCACTTGGGCACATTCCCTTCCTGAGCCAGGAATAGAGCATACGGCCTAAAGTTCCTGATTCCCTACATTCCTCTGCCGTCAAACACATAGTTGTGCAAGTCACTGAACAAAGTCTGGTTCACATCACTCTCTGGTGCCTGATCCACACAGAGGATAACATCCTACTCCTGCTACTAAACTATGCCAGGTCAACACTATAGATACAATTGCCTGGGTTCCAATGCTGCTGATGACCCAGTTGTGGGGGGAATGGAGTCAATATGATTTCACACAATGGAATTTGTTTTTTCAGTTTGCTATGAACATTCAGGCTGTTAAGTAAAAATCCCAAAAGTTAGGGTATGCCAGATTTAAGGTTGCTCATACAACCTGTGGTTCCCGAGAGCATATGCAATATGATAGTCTTTCATTACATGATCATACACTATTAGATCTCATGACCCCTGTCTCTTACTGGCATTTCCTAACTTTTGAGTGTTTGATTTTACAACCTTTAACATTTGTATTAAGTCTTGGAGCAAACTACCCCGGCGTAGCTTTTTCTATATACAGCAGAACCACAGAGTTACAGACACCTCGGGAATGGAGGTTGTCCGTAAATCTGAAATGTTCATTAACTCTGAACAAAGTGCAGTTCAGGCTCCAGTTCCAGCAGCTGACGCTACCAGCACTCCCAGCTATCTTCGAGACACCACTGACTTCCTGAGGAAACTACAATCCATCGGTGATCTTCCTGAAAACACCATCCTGGCCACTATGGATGTAGAAGCCCTCTACACCAACATTCCACACAAAGATGGACTACAAGCCATCAGGAACAGTATCCCTGATAATGTCATGGCAAACCTGGTGGCTGAATTTTGTGACTCTGTCTTCACCCATAACTATTTCACATTTGGGGACAATGTATACCTTCAAATCAGCGGCACTGCTATGGGTACCCGCATGGCCCCAGTATGCCAACATTTTTATGGCTGACTTAGAACAACGCTTCCTCAGCTCTCGTCCCCTAATATCCCTACTCTGCTTGCGCTACATTGATGACATTTTCATCATCCGGACACATGGAAAAGAAGCCCTTGAGGAACTCCACCATGATTTCAGCAATTTCCATCCCACCATCAACCTCAGCCTGAACCAGTCCACACGAGATCCTGGACACTGTGGTGCTAATAAGCAATGGTCACATAAACACCACCCTATACCGGAAACCTACTGACCGCTATTCCTACCTACATGCCTCCAGCTTTCATCCAGACCACACCACATGATCCATTGTCTACAGCCAAGCTCTACGATACAACCGCATTTGCTCCAACCCCTCAGACAGAGACAAACACCTACAAGATCTCTATCAAGCATTCTTACAACTACAGTACCCACCTGCTGAAGTGGAGAAACAGATTGACAGTCAGGAGAGTACCCAGAAGTCACCTACTACAGGACAGGCCCAACAAAGAAAATAACAGAACGCCACTAGCCATCACCTTCAGCCCCCAACTAAAACCTCTCCAACGCATCATCAAGGATCTACAACCTATCCTGAAGGACAACCCATCACTCTCACAGATCTTGGGAGACAGGCCAGTCCTTGCTTACAGACAGCCCCTCAACCTAAAGCAAATACTCACCAGCAACCACACACCACACAACAGAACCACTAACCCAGGAACCTATCCTTGCAACAAAGCCCGTTGCCAACTGTGTCCACATATCTATTCAGGAGACACCATCATAGGGCCTAATCACATCAGCCACACTATCAGAGGCTCGTTCAGCTGCACATCTACCAATGTGATATACGCCATCATGTGCCAGCAGTGCCCCTCTGCCATGTACATTGGTCAAACTGGACAGTCGCTACGTAAAAGAATAAATGGACACAAATTAGACGTCAAGAATTATAACATTCAAAAACCAGTTGGAGAACACTTCAATCTCTTTGGTCACTCGATTACAGAGCTAAAAGTTGCAATTCTTCAACAAAAAAACTTCAGAAACAGGCTCCAATGAGAGACTGCTGAATTGGAATTAATTTGCAAACTGGATACAATTAACTTAGGCTTGAATAGAGACTGGGAGTGGATGGGTCATTACACAAAGTTACAGTGTGTATGGTAACACCCATTGTTTCATGTTCTCTATGTATATAAATCTCCCCACTGTATTTTCCACTGAATGCATCCAATGAAGTGAGCTGTAGCTCACGAAAGCTTGTGCTCAAATAAATTTGTTAGTCTCTAAGGTGCCACAAGTACTCCTTTTCTTTTTGCGAATACAGACTAACACAACTGCTACTCTGAAACTCCTCAGTGTGGGCAGCTTCCTTGCAGACAGCTTCTTTCCCTGGGTCAGAGTGCAACCTTGTCCCCCTTCCGGCCCGGGGTGTGTGGGGAAAACAGACCCCAGCACTGCTCCTGCTCTGCCAGCTGCCTTGGGCTGGCAGCCCCAGCGTCTTCACTCCTAGATGTAAGTGGATGCCCCACTCGTGGAGGAGGGGGTGAAGATGGGGGGAGGGGGACAGTCAGCCCATATGTGCCTACCTTTAAGATCGTGGCACAGTACAGTATTTGGGGTTGTTGTTGTTGTTTTCTCTCTGCTGCTGCCTCATTGGTTACTTCCAGTTTCACATTTGTTGACCGGTCAGTCCGTAACTCTGGTGTTAGGTATCTCTGAGGCTTTACTGCATGTCATAATCATCCCAGGACTTTGTTAGGGTTTCCAGAGGCTTTTTTGACCAATCAAACAAGAAAAACTACTGTTTTGCAAGAGAATAGAATCAAGCTGAACAATGAGCTGAGGAGAGTAAAGCAATGGGAGTTGCAGGCAGTGAGAGGAGATTCAGTAGTAAAAGTTAAGTTCCTCAACAATGAGGAAGAAGTAATAAGCAGCAAAGATACGATGTGGAGGAAGTAACTAGTCAGGAGCGCCCATCTCATTAAAGTGAGCTTATTGTCATGTACTCTCATTAATGCTGGTCCAGTATGAATGATCTAATCATGTGAAACCAAACACTGTGGAAAGTGCTGACTAGGGTTTGAGGAGGGAGTGCGATGTAGGAGAGGATCTCAGTTTTAAGAAGTGGCCCACAATATTTTGAGAAATGTGAGACACACAGCATTGTAGTATTTCCTTTTTATTTCTCCACTGACCAGATTCCCTGTCAGATGGCACTTTTTGCTTTAATTTGAATTGTTCTTATTTACTGAGTAATGCCATTACTTCAGTGCCTATATTGTATTTAAAATGGAAGATCTCCATAAACCTTGAGATTGGCTTGCACTCATCTGTTGTTTTTTTTTATGGAGAGAGTTCCAAGGAATTGTACAGATCCTGGGCTAGAAGTAAACCACAGCCTCTTAGGGATAGTATGTTTAAAAGCAAAAAGACAGAAGCAGGCCTACCTGTCAGCATGACTATTTCAGAACCACAAATTATTTCTTTACTACTTCCTTACAATTACAGAAAAGGAAACTAGGCAAAGGATGATCTGTTCATCAGTAGCTGATTTGGCTAAGAACCAAAACATATGTGAGCAGCTACTCCTTAATGACTGCTGTGCTTGCTTTGGCTGTAACATACTGTTGTGCAAATCAGTTTTAATAGTAAGGGTGAACAGCTTAGCAAAGAGACATAGTAAACTTACTGGCCAGATTATTGAAAAAATTAAAACATCTGTCTCTGCTCCAATATAAAATGCCACTGAAAAATCTAACACTCGCGGTGTTCTTCACCACTCTGAAGGGGAAAAAACATGGATATGATAGTTCACTCCAGTTGACGCAGATGCTTTCTTTGTTCAGACAGCTGCTTAGATAAAACAAAATGTGTAACTGGTCCAACACTGCTTTGAAGGATTGTGTAGGGTTAAGGCTTGTTTACATTATCGAGTTCTATGGTGTGTCTGAATATTATACTTATATGCCATATAAGGGGAGAGGGATAGCTCAGTGGTTTGAGCATTGGCCTCCTAAACCCAGGGTTGTGAGTTCAATCCTTGAGGGGGCCATTTAGGGATCTGGGGCAAAAATTGGGGATTGGTCCTGCTTTGAGCAAGGGGTTGGACTAAATGACCTCCTGAGGTCCCTTCCAAGCCTGATATTCTATGACATGCTTGTGAACACAAAGGGGCCTGGTCTATGCTGACTGGTCAGGATTGTGTCATCTAACTTGACAACTCACACTCATATTTGAACCATAAAAGGTAAAGTACACCAGCCTGATTTCTATGCCTGTTGCACACTAAACACATTCACATGCTAACATATTTTATTTGTGGTGGTCACAACTTGGATTTCTAAACAATAAAACACCAATGGTTTGAGTAAACCCTGAGTATTTAGCTATCACCTGTTACTTAATCCCAGACTTCTGCAGCTTGGAGACAGCTTTGCATGTGGTGGTGTATTAGGGTGACCAGACAGCAAAATGTGAAAAATCAGGACAGGGGGTGTGGGGAAATAGGAGCCTAGATAAGAAAAAGACCCAAAAAGATTTTATAGGACTGTCCCTATAAAATCGGGACATCTGGTCACCCTATGGTGTATTTTGGCACTTTTAAAATCCCTACCTATCGTGGCTATGTGAGTTAGGAGCACAAATCACATAGACTTTCAATGGGACTTGGGTGGACTTTTCAAAAGTGCCTAGGTCCCATTAAAAATCAATAGGACTTGTATTGCTTGGTCACGCTGGCACTTTTGAAAAGCATCCCCCATGATGATAGGTGCTGAATAAATTACATGTCAGTGTATTTGCACACATCCTTTATTGCTTGGCTGGACTGGCTCGTGGCCTTTTTTAACACCACTGTGCAATCAGTAACCCACGCGTATTCTTTTTTTCTCTTTATTGATTAACTTTTAGTGCAAGCAGTTAGGGTTCCCAGTACTCTCCAGTAGGTGCACTATTCTTACTCCCTCCAGGAAACATCAGGAAATCTGGGTTCTTAACATAACTAGGATTAACACTACAGTATTACTTGCCTTTCGTAGGAAAGTGGAGAACGTCAGAAACTTTGTTAAAGGTGACTCTGAACAGTATGGCACCATATTTAGACCTTTCAAAGTAGATCGCCTTTTAACATCTTAAGATACTTTTTTTTTGAGCCAGCTCCCTTCTGAGTCTCAACAGGAAGTAGAAGAGCAAAGCAAATACTATAATAACAGAAAATATTTCTAAAAGATGGCTAGTGATGGCAAGAGTGTAGGGCAAAATGGCTTGCCAAATGCAATGTGTTAGCAAACATTCAGCCTCAGTGCTAGAGATCTCCAAGATGGAGATCTTGGAGCAGCATTTGTTGATGAGGACAAAAAAAAATTCAGAGTTATTAGCTGCATGTACCTGTTGAAGTAATGCTCTGCCAAGGATTTTGGAGAGTAGGAATCCGCACAAATTTTAAACAGTGATGGAACAATTGTTTGTCTGTAAGACATGGAACAGCAAAAGTAGGAAGTCTGATGGGTTCTGCAGCCATTTGTGGGAGAGAAAGTTGACACATTCCTGCATTGGAATAGCTCACCGAACTTCATGGAAAACTAGAATTGCACAGGATGGACAACTGGGACTATAAACTAAGTAATGACTCATTTTCCTGCTTGATATCTTCAATAGGCAGTTGAATGTTTTGAGTCATTGCAACGCCGAACTAGTTCTTTTGCTCGCCAGAAAGATTGCTGTCATCCAAACTTCAATCCGAAAGGGTTCTGTCTATGTAAGCACTACTAGAGCTATGCACTACAGAAATAAGAGATGATGCACCGAGCCCCTGAAGACAATGAATGCCAGTGCAACTATGGACACACTGGGTGTAACACAACTTGTGGAGACATACCCAAGCTAGCTTTAATATAGCTAGCTCAGGTACCAGTAGCACTGAAGCTGCTTCAGTGTGAACTAGCCATGGGAGTAATTGCCCAGGGTTTCAGGTGAGCTTCTGCAGAAGTTTCACTGCTCCAATACTCAAGCTAATTATATTAAAGGTAGCTTATGGATGTCCACATGAGCTGCAGTCACAACCTATAATATTGCTCGTACCTTCTTTTTATGAAAGCTGTTTGAAGCTGAGAAATCTTCAAAATAAAGTATATCGGAACCAGGAAGAGGATAAGCTTTGGTCCAAGACTTTCTGAATAACAATGGTTTCACTTTGTGAGTTGCGGGAGATGTAGTGCAGGGCTGTCCTTACCCATACGCAAACTATGCAGCTGCGTAGGGCACCAGGAAATTTGGGGCACCAAACTGCCCCAAATTTCCTGGTGCCCTACACAGCTGCGTGCTGTTCCAGCAGCCCGACCGATCCCCTGGCCGGCTCAGAATGCTGCCCCCGCCCCTGCTCCCCCTCTTCCCCAAAGCCTCCGCCCCTGTCCTGCCTCTTCCCACCCCTGCTCTTCCCCAGCCCCACCCCACTCCACCCCTTTCCCAAAGCCCCCACCCCTGCTCCACCCCAGCCCTGCCCCCACTCCACCCCTTCCCCTGAGCTACATCCCAGGAGACTGCTGGAGGGATCGGACGCACCCTGCATTTACTTGGCTGTGGGAAGTGGAGCGACCCGGCCCCAGTCCACTCCGCTCCACCAGCTCCCAGCCGCACCACTGGTGAGTGCTGGGGGGCGGTTCCCCCCTGCCTCCCAAGTCCCAAGGCTGGGAGCCAGGGAGCAGAGTGGAGTGGGCTGGGGCTGAGTCACTCCACTTCCCGCCGCCCCGTGAGTGCGGGGTCGGGCCCACCCTGTAATCACCGGGCATCAGGAAGTGGAGCGACCTGGCCCCAGCCCTCTCCACTCAGTCGGCTCATGCTTGAGGGCGGTTTCCCCGCCCCCCAACCTGCTCCTGCCCCCTCGTGGAGGCCTGGGGCCAGCCCTTCCCTTTTCAGGGAGGCTGCGTAGGGCACCAAAATGTCTAGGGACGACCCTGATGTAGTGAATGTGATTCTGGAAGATGAAAATGGGACCTGTGGGTTAGATTCAAGGTCAGATCCTCATTCAGCCAAACTCCATTAAGTCAATACATCCTTGGAGTCAGTGAAGCTAAATTGAGTTACATAGGCTGAAAATCTGGCCTGTGTATAGCCTAACTCGTGCACAAGGAGTCTAAGGTCTCTATGATCCTGTCCTTGCAGTATTAGGATACATCTGGAACTCAGTACAAAACAAGAACTGGTGTTGCAGTACATTAGGCCAGTATTTAAGGGGTTGTATAAAAGATGAAATCACATTAAAAATCCATAGCTGCGTTGTTTGCTTCATTTAAATACAGAAATTTTGCTCAATTTCATGTAGACACATTATGTTACCATATGGATTGTAGCATGACATAGTACTGGTTCCTTGATGTGTATTCCCAGATAACAATGGTGAGGTCTGTACTATTCTGTAAAAGAAGTCCTTGTGGGACCAGTGGATTGTATGCTACAAAATACAGCTAATATGGCAATGCAAGTAAGTATCCTCACGAATGCACACTTGTTGCCAATTTACACAGAAGGACTATTCTTTAGTACTTTTAAATATAATAATTTGGTACATAAACAGGTGCAAGAATTTTAAAATGAATTTTATGTGCATTTATTCTCACAATTAGACTAAAGCTGTAAAGTCCTGTTGAATTGTAACTGATAAATGCAGTGGACAAAAGCACGTACCAGACAATGTAGGGACATATGAGGTAATAGCTTATAAAGCATTGATTTAGAGCTGTGAGTGACTAAAAATTTTAATAAAATCTAGCACCCATATAGCATTTTACATGTTCAAAGCATTGTAGAGACTTCAGATGATTTAATTAATAAAATAGCCAGTTCAAAAAAATACTCGTAAGATGTAAGTGACTTTGTTTTCTATCACAAAAATGCATTTTGGGACAGCTGGTTGCATCATAACATTGTGGCTCCAGCTTGAGAGTTTGTAACATCCTGCTATGCAGACTTATAAGAGACAAGCACAGTGCTTAATTTGTAATGAAAGAGGTGATGGGACTCAAGCAATTTTTTAATGTTCATAACTGATGCAGCAAGCCCAGAGGTGCCAGGGCTATGAACTGCCAAGCCTAGAGGTGAGCCCTGGCAAGCCCTGGCACAAATTGAGCACTGGACAAGCACTTCTGTTCAGGTAGAATCTAGCACATCAAGTTCAAAACAAAAAAGAGGATTTTTAGAAACTTGGCTTTTATTTTTTGAATAGAAACTTGACTAGATAGAGGCTATATTTTCCAGCATCAAAACATTTTACAATGAATCTACCCAGTACTGCAATCAAACCTGCACAAAGGGACTTGTGCACCTGTAGAGAGCCCTGCTGATTTCAATGGTACTGTATGTGGGCTAACGGGTCTTCCCATGAATGATCAGGACCCTTTTTTGGATAGGGAATGAACAAGAATAGTCAATTCTGCAATTCTAAAAATCAGCATAACCAAACAAAGCTGGTTATTGCCAGTTCAGCAGTAACTCTGTGCAAGCACGTTCCAGATAGAATTGAACGCATCTTATTCCTGTGCACACAATTACAAAAATCATTTGTATTGGAGTTGCTTTTCATTGTGGTGACAAAAAAGTGTGCTTGTTTTAAAAAAAAAAAGTTAAAATGCATTTAAAAATATAGTGAAGTTATCCAGTCCGAATGGCGGTAATGTGGTCATACTGCTCCAGAACTGGACTGAGTCTAAGGAGAATTAACCTGAGATCATGAACACTGAATCAAAACCAGGTGATGTCAGACACGGAATCTGAATTTCCAACAGTTTAACTACCAAAAACATCTGTTTCCGTGAGTTTGTAATTCCCCCTTTTTAAAAAAGTGTTTTAAAAGATGTGAACAATTTTACAAATTAAAAAAAAGAGTCCCCAGCACATGTATTTGTAATTACCTCGTTTAGTCTGTGTGTTTAATCAGTTTGAATTGAGAATGCCATGTACATCTGATTTCAATCTGAAGGAGCCAGTGAGTATTAGACAGTTACTCTTCTTGCATCTGCCAGAATATTCCTGCGCCAAAAAAAGGATAGAACTAACACCAGGATATTTTCTAAAGAAACCACTTGACTCCAATTAAATGTTTAATTTCCTTAAAATATTGTTTTGGATTTAAGTCTTTGTTCTGTTCTGTAATTGGGATTTTTTTATGTAGTTTAGGAATATCACTTGTAGGTTGGATGTGCTCCAGCATCCAGCTGGCATTGCGAGGGACTGTGGGGAAGTGAATGGCATATTCTGTGGTTGCTACTCTTTGGGTAGGACTCGGAGCAGGGAGTTCATGGATGTCCGGTTTTATTCCTGATAAAGAGATATTTTTCAATGACATTTGAAAAGTGAGGGAATTTTTAAAATGTATAGTCTTGCTTTCTTGATGTACAATAAGAGGCTAGGAAACTCTGTGTCTATCAGGCTGCTGTGATGTTCTGTATAGTGGGGCAAATTGTGAAGTCCTTCCCTGGCAAAAATTCCATTGACTCAATTGATGGGAACTGAGTAAGGTTTTTGTCCTTTGGCCTGTTGCGAGCTACTGTGTGACAGCCTCTTAGGCTCTGTGCAGAGATTTAGGCATGCCCTTAACTTGGGGCAGTGTGTGGGCCAATTTGAGTCCAGGGGGACTACTCACTTGCTCAAAGTTAAGCATGTGCGTCTACACTGCACACACCTTACAGCGGCACGTAGATTTACATACGCTGCACACACCCCAAGCACGAGTATACATAGCAGCATAGATGGTGAGGCACTGCTTAGACAAGTAGCAGAGAGAGACACCAGAACCCTGGGTGTATGCACAGGGCTCTACTTCCCCAAGCAATGCCTCCCTTGCCGACACTGCTGTTTTTAGCAGTGTATTGTTCCATTGCCTCCCTGCTGCTGGGGTCTTTCCCCTCCACAGAGAAAGACTCTGGCAGTGGGGAAAGGCTCTGGCATGGCGGGAGGCAGCGGAGAAAGGCTCTGGTAGCTCCCCACTGCCTCCCTCTGGGCAGAGCCTTTCATGGCTGCATATTGCTACACATAGCAGTGTGGATGCAGCTAGCTTTTCACTGTGGTTTGAAGCTACACATAACCTACCCACTGCTGGTAGTTGTGTGCTGGACACATACATATACATAGCCTAAGTCTTTCCAGGATTGGGGTTTTACCTGTGATGTATATTCTTCCCTCACATTTTTAATAACTTGATTTCCCCTCTTTTGGGGAATTTTTTTTAAAAAATAAATCCGGTAGAGAAATCATTGTGAAATTTTAGGGCACTTACAGCTAATCAGCATAGTGATGAGAGCTGAAAATCTCAAGTGATTTGTTAGACTAAATAAACACAAAAGTAAACCTGAGGCTTGTGTGCCACAAGCTGACATCTGGAGCAGTGATTCCCTTTTTAGTGTCTGCCCTAATTTCTCAAGGCCAAAATCCCTGGAGTAATTCTGCCAAAGTCAGTGGAGTTACCCCAGGGCTGAATCTACCCCAAGGTATCTGAAGTATTTATGTATTAACCGCTAGGCTAGTAGTCCTTAATTAGGCCAATGTTTAACTAGCAGTTTCTGTTAATTATATGGATTGTGTTTAATGTGTTTGGTACAAAATTCAGGACAAAATTATTAACGTTCTGTTGTCCCCTTCTTCCTCTTCTAGAGCTGCTGGAACTGTGGTCGTAAAGCTAGTGAAACCTGCAGCGGTTGCAACACGGCGCGATACTGTGGCTCATTTTGCCAGCACAAGGACTGGGAGAAGCATCACCACATCTGTGGGCAGACCCTCCAAGCCCAGCAGCAAGGAGAGACACCAG